>NW_019945311.1:26821-29473 GCF_002910315.2 Salvelinus sp. IW2-2015
GTTGTGTGTTGTTGAGAAGATATTATGAAAGCATTATACAGTTCAGTTACTTCTCTGCCGCTACGGATCCTGTTACGGGATCCACAATTTTCTAAACAACCTCTGTGAACTTGCAGGGAGAAAATATTACTAAAAATATTCTCTAATATGCAATAAACAATTGTGAATAACCTAAAACAAGCTATAGCTTTATGTTGTTAATTCCACCTATCGTGTCAGATTTTTTGAAAATATGTTTACAGAGAAAGGAAATCCAGCTTTCGGGTGTGAGTGTTATCAAATCAAGGCCCAGAAGCTTAGCCCCAAATTACATGGCTCATGAAAGTTTGCAGAAAAGCTATGAAAATAGGTCGTTACCTTTGATAATCTCGGATAATGTGGCAGTGCACTCGAGACTCCCAGTTACACACAATATGTTTGATTGTTTGTTTGATAAATATAGTGTTTTATAACAAAAAAATTCCCATTTGGGACATTGCGCGTTATGTTTCAGAAACCAACAAGCCTCGTTCCGGTCGGACGAAAATTCAAAAGTATCCTGTAATGAGGTACGTAGTAACAATGGTCAAAATGGTTTTTTATATAATTCCATCCTCAGGTTGTTTTTAACAAACATTAATTCGATAATATTATAACCGGACCGTTAACCTTTAATTCTTTTCAAATAAAAGGGAGCAAAGGAAAATGGAGAGCTACCCTCTCGCGGCGCATGAACTATTCAGAGGACACAGGCTGAACTACTTTGGAAAAAATCGTCGCTGCTTGATTTTTTCAAAATAAGAAGCCTGGAAACTATGGTCTAAAGCCTGGTCACAGCCTGCGGAAGCCATTGGAAAAGGAATCTGGTTGWTACCCCTTTAAATGGAAGAAAGACGGGCCAGGAAACACAGATTAAAAAATATATATATATCACTTCCGGGTTAGATTTTCTCAGGTTTTCGCCTGCAGAATCAGTTTTGTTATACTCACAGACATTATTTTGACAGTTTTGGAAACTTTGGAGTGTTTTCTATCCTAATCTGTAAATTATATGCATATTCCACGATCTGGACCTGAGAAATAGTCCGTTTACCTTGGGAACGTTATTTAAAAAAATAAATAATAATATGACCCCTATTAAGAGAATAAATTATTATAATTTTAAACTTTATAACAGTCCTTCAATACTGTAAGCATTAAAACAGACGTAATATTAATCTCATCTGTGTTATTTCTAGATTCAGATGATCCTGCTGTGATTTGCCAAAGTGAACTCAAATCTAATCTAAAGAAGAAGTTTCAATGTGTATTTGAGGGGATCGCTAAACAAGGAAACCCAACACTTCTCAATAAGATCTACACCGAGCTCTACATCACAGAGGGTGGAACAGGAGAGGTCAARAATGAACATGAGCTGAGACAGATTGAGACAACAACCAGGAAACAAGCAAGACCAGAGACTGCAATCAAATGTAACGACATCTTCAAACCCTTAACTGGACAAGACAAACTTATCAGAACTGTGCTGACAAAGGGAGTCGCTGGCATTGGAAAAACAGTCTCTGTGCAGAAGTTCATTCTGGACTGGGCTGAAGGAAAAGCAAATCAGGATGTCCAATTTGTATTTTCATTTCCTTTCCGGGAGCTGAATTTGATAAAAGGGGACAAACACACTTTTATTGAACTTCTTAATCACTTCTCAATGGAAACCAAACAATCAATAATCTCCAACTTCAACAAGTACAAAGTTCTGTTCATCTTTGATGGTCTGGATGAGTGCCGACTGCCCCTAGACTTCCAGAAGAACAAGATCTGTTGGGACGTGACAGAGTCAACCTCAGTGGATGTTCTGCTGACAAATCTCATCAAGGGAAATCTGCTTCCCTCTGCTCTCCTCTGGATAACTACACGACCTGCCGCAGCCAATAAGATCCCTTCAGGGTGTGTTGACCAGGTGACAGAGGTACGAGGGTTCAATGACCCACAGAAGGAGGAGTACTTCAGGAAGAGATTCAGTGATGAGGACCTGGCCAGCAGAATCATCTCACACATAAAGACATCAAGGAGCCTCCACATCATGTGCCACATTCCAGTCTTCTGTTGGATTTCTGCAATAGTCCTTGAACACATGCTGAAACATAAGAGAGAAGAGATGCCKAAGACTCTGACTGAGATGTACACACACCTTGTGGTGTTTCATACCAAACAGAAGAATGAAAAGTACCTTGGGAAAGAAGAGACAGGTCCACAVTGGAATAAAGAGAGCATTCTGTCACTGGGAAAACTGGCTTTTCAACAGCTTGTGAAHGGCAATCTGATTTTCTATGAAGGAGACCTGAAGGAGGCTGGCATTGATGTCAATGAAGCCTCAGTGTACTCAGGATTGTGCACACAGCTCTTTAAAGAGGAATGTGTGCTGTACCAGAACAAGGTGTACTGCTTTGTTCATCTGAGCATTCAGGAGTTTCTGGCTGCTGTATATGTGTTCCTCTCATTCATCAACAACAATGAGAATCTAATGGACAAACTGCAAACAAAAGACAAGTCTGAAGTTACTTTCTACAAGAGTGCTGTGGAAAAGCCTTACAAAGCGTGGCACCGGAAAGCTGGACACCTGTTTTCCTCGCTCCTTTGGCCTTCATGAGTTCCATCAGAACTTATACGATGTCTATA
>NW_019945311.1:35794-40210 GCF_002910315.2 Salvelinus sp. IW2-2015
CAGCCAGCACTAGCTACTTATAGATGTCCACATATTCTAGGTCGGAACCGTCCAGGGTGTATGCTTGTCGGGCGTGCGGTGCAGGCAGCGGACCCCTGTTGAAAAGCATGCATTTTGGTGCTTACGTAAAGCTTTAAGAGCAGTTGGAGGCCACGAAGGATGTGTATTGGGCATTGAAGCTCGTTGGGCAGGTTAGATAGCACAGTGGTAAAAGCAAGGAAGGGCCGGAAGTATATAGAATGCAGGTGTCTCTGCGTTAAGGTGATCAAGGGGAATCGCCCGCAGCAAGAGGCAACATTCAATGATGTTAACAGATGAAAAGAGTCGGCACGGGCGCGAGAATTGAAAACCCTGTATGTACCCCCATAGAGACTGCCAGAGACCGGACAAACATGCCCTGGCCGATTTACACACTGAACTCTGTCTGCAAAGTAGTGGCTGAAGCCAGCAATGGCAGTCATTAGAAAAACCGAGGCTAACTGAGTCTGCCCGATAAGAAATATGGTGAATTTGACAGAGTCGGAAAGCCCCCCTTGGGGGGGGGCCCCAGGCGGGGGATTTATTGAAAAAGGACCGGGGCTGCACAGTAATGTCTTTTATCGATGGCGGTATGATATCGTTTAGTACCTTGAGCGTGCGCTGAGGTGCACCCGTGACCGGCTCCGGAAAACCGGGATTGCCACAGCGGAGAAGGTGTACGGAGTGGATTCGGAGATGGCTCAGTGATCTGTTTGCTTGAGCTTGGCTTTCGAAGACCTTAATAGGCAGGGGCAGGATGATATAGGTCTTAACAGTTGGATCCAGGGTTGTTCTCCCCCTTTGAAGAGGGGGATGGACCGCGGCCAGCTTCCAATCGCTTGAGGGATCTCAGATGATACGAAGGAGAGGTATGAAACAGGGCTGGGTAAGGTAGGGGGTGCCCGAACAATGGCCGGCAGACAGTTTCAGAAATAGGGGGTCCAGATGTCAAGCCCAGGCTGAGTTGTATGGCGTTCCAGTTTTCCAGCCTCTTTCAGAACATCTGGCTATCTGAATATGGGTAAAAAGGCAGAAGCTTGGGGTAGGCTTGGAGCGAGTAGCAGCGGGGGGGCGGGCTGCTTGCCAGTGTGAGTCGCCAGGTGGAAGGCATGGCCAGCCATGAGAAATGGTTGTTGAGTTTTCGATATCACGGAACTTATCAGTGGTGACCGTTACCTAGAGCCTTCCAGTGCAGTGGGCAGCCTGGGAGGAGTGCTCTTGTTTTCCGATGGACCTTTACAGTATCGCAAGAACGTTTTGTCAAAACACTTTGGATCATCAAGCACGATTTATAGGCAGGGCCCTGGAACTTAAGCAGCCTCGCATTTAAGATTTTTCACTTCTTGACATGGAAAGTTTGCTGCCAAAATGAGTTCTGTTTTACTCACAGATATAATTCAACGCGTTTTAGAAAACCTGAGGAGTGTATGTCTATCCAATATAATAAATAATTATGCATATGGTACGAGCAAAGAAATTAGTACGGAGCGCCGTTGAAATGCACCTTTTTATCCAAGCTAACCTCAATACTGCCCCTGCAGCCAAAGAAGTTAAAGTTGGTTTATGGACAGATACTCCCAATCTCCGCTGGTGGAGCTTTGCAGCTAATTCGAAGGTTAGCTTTGGTCAGTCTTTGTTGCCTCTGAATAAATGCGCCTCCTTGCTGTCAGTGAGTTTTGGGCGGCCCCTTCTCTTGGCAGTTTGTTGTGGTGCCATATTCTATTCAATTTTTTAAGCAATGGATGTAATGGTGCTCCGTGGGATGTTCAAAGTTTCTGATATTTTTTTATAACCCAACCCTGTAGGCTGTACATCTTCCACAACTTTAGTCCCGGACCTGTTTGGAGAGCTCCTTGGGCTTCATCGGTGCCGCTTGGCTTGTCGGTGTCCCTTGGCTTTGCGGGGGTTGTTGCAGGACTCGTGGGGCCTTTCAAGAACAGTTTGTAATATATACTGTGAATCAATGCTGAGCAGATCATGTGACACTTAGATTGCCACACAGTGGAACTTTATTGTAACTAATTATGTACTTCTGAAGAGTAATTGCTTTGCACCAGAGCTTATTGACGCTTCATAGCAAAGGGAGGTGAATCCATGTGCACCGCGACCCACTTTTCTGTTTTTTAATTTAACTTTTTTTTAAAGAATAATTCTCTTGACCAATTTGGACTGTTTGTGTATGTCCCATTACATGAAATCCAAATAAAATCTAATTTACAGGTGTGTAATGCCAAGGAAAAATAGGAAAAACGCAAAGGGGGGAATGAATACTTTTGCAAGGCACTGTAAGTTTCTACCATTTGAAAGAAGTCTTAATATGTGGACCCAAATTCACTTATATTGTCATAAATATTTCATAAGTGTAGTAGAATTGGTCCCGATATTCCATTGCATGCAGTGATTACATCAGCTTGTATTCTACTAAACTTGTTGAAGTCAAGTGCAGTTTGTCTTGGTTGTGTTTGTGTGATGTTTTTCCTGAATAGAAAGCTGAATGGTGAATAATGTCCCGTCATTTTGGAGTCAACTTCACTTGTACTGTCAGTTAAGAATAGAAGATGTTCTGAACACTTCTACATTCATGTGGGATGCTACCCATTGATTATGAATAATCATGAATAGTCCTTGATGATCATAAATGAGAAAGTTACAGAGCACCAAAAGATCATACCCCCTCTGTTATTGGTTTAATGCGGTACGAGTGTTAGCATGTTTTGTTGTAGCTTGCTTTATGTAGATGGTGAGAGATTAGCATGTTTTGTGTAGCCTCTGTTATTGGTAATGAGAGGTTAGCAGTTGTTTTGTTTTTGTATCTCCTTGTAACTTTCTCCACTTCATTGTTATTCGATGATTCATGTCATAGTTATTAATCGATGCATCAATCAAGGATTACTTAGTAGTGCTTTAGAAAACAATGTTATCTACTCTCTTAGACAGAAAATTACTCCAGTCATCATTCCACCATTTTATTATTCTGCAAAACATCAACCAAATCAAACTGCAAAATGCCAAAACCAACGAGTTTACTACCAAAATACCTAACTTTTGACTAATTAATACACATATGAGTGAAATTAAGGTCCAGCGGAATACTTATGACTCTTCAAATGGGAGAGGACGATGATACATAAAGTTGCTTTCATTTCTAAAAGTGGCCGAACAGATATGTATTAAAATATCCTCAAATAAAAGGTGACATTATATACTGTCACCTCATTTGAAACATTTGATCTGAAATCCAAAATGTTGGAGTATAGAGCCACATTTTAAATGTTAGCTTCACTGTCAAAATAGATATGATGTGGACTGTATACTCAATACAATCTAAATCTGATACCTCACTGTCTGTCTTTTGACTGATACTGCTTTTTAAACTGATCTGGTCAGTCTACTCAAATATTTGTACTATACATGTTTCTATCTGCAGGCAACACTTTGATAATTTGTCATTTTTAATGATGATACATTAATTTATGAATAGATATGGAAAGTTTCAGGAGACTGATGTATCTGAATATATTGAGAAAATATACTGCCACTGTTTTCACCACCAAAGAATAGCAGTGTGATTTTAATATGATTTTGTCAGGGTTGGTTCCTTGTCCCTTGTCAATGTTTGGCTTATTGGTGAATTCAGCAGTCAGACAATATCTTATTCAAGTAAATCAATCAAACCTTTATTTAAGGCAATTGCAGACAGAAGTTGACAAAGGAAACACAGCATGTGTGTTTCAGAGTAAATTCTGCACCCCACCTAAGGGAGCAGCTGATTTTATACATGTGATCACTCCCTAGTGGTATGATCACCTACGTCTATTTAGGTGTGTATCAATAAGCTGAGGTTACCTTATAAGGTAATCTAGTACAGTAGTTTATCTGAATATATTAGAATTGTCCACTGTCACACAAGATCAAAATATCAAAACCAGACAGTGGTTACATCTCTTTACCTAGTTTCGGTCTGAGTCTAGCCTGCAAGCACACTATCACAACAGCCAGGGCTTAACCACAAAGACTAATATAGATGGCTTGTGCAACATATTGTGGCAGAGATTATAGATGGCTTGTGCAACATTTAGTGGCAGAGATTATAGACACATAGCAACAGTATCTTATTAAAAGGCCTGCAGCAAAACATATGAATCTTAAGGTCCCCTTAATCAATAATGGGGAGGGTCTTTGGGACCCACCCCCTACAATTTGACTCTTTGCAGGCTGTCAGGCTGTCTAGTCACAGAGGAAGGCTGTGCTTCTCTGGTCTCAGCTCTTAGGTCAAACCCCTCACCCCTGAGAGAGCTCGATCTGAGTAACAATGACCTGAAGGATTCAGGAGTGAAGCTGCTCTCTGCTGGACTGGGGAATCCCCACTGTAAACTGGAGACTCTGAGGTCAGTATTC
>NW_019945311.1:41034-47842 GCF_002910315.2 Salvelinus sp. IW2-2015
GGTATTCCTGTTAAGTTGGTCAACAAGTGAGATAACTGTATCACCCAGATCCCATGTGTTTACCAAACACCATATAGTCCACAGGTCAATATAGTGGTTCGGACAGTTTGAAGCTTAGCAGTTTACATTTGAGTGCTAATGCTCCAGATTTTGATTTGAGATATAATGCTTACATATCCTAGGTGAAACAGAGTAAACAGAAATGTTCACCTTTTATTTGATAAAGGTTTTGGATGTTTCCTAATAAAATGAATGGTGGAATCAATGCCTGTCATTTGGAGTCACTGTCACTTGTTAGGGTCGTATGAAGAATAGAATATGTTTGCTGACACCTGTCGTACATTATCATTGTGGATGTGTACCGACTGATTATGAATAATCATTGAATGAATCTTGAATTGGAAGATAATTAAAAGTTACAGAGAGCAACAAAGATCATACTGTCAGCCCGACCTGAGATATCTGTTTATTTTTATATTTTGTTAGCTCAGGTTGTAAAACTAGGTGGGTATGGCTAGTTTTGTATTGTCTAGGTTTTTGGAGTCTAGGTTTTGTAGGTCTAAGGTGTTGTAAATTTATCGTTTAGGCCTGATACTGGTTCCTCCATCAGAGAACAGCTATTTATCGGTTGCTCTGATGGGACATATTTAGCTAGCCATTTCCCTTTGGTGTTTGTGCGATCTGTATTCACTAGGTTTAGTGCATGTCTGCCACATAGTCGTATTAGGCTTCACGTTTTGTTGTTTTTGTTAAATTGTTCAGTGTTGCTTTTCTTTATAAAATAAGAATGTACACTGACCAACAGAGCGCGCCTCGAGTCAGTATGACGAACGGACACAAGAAACCCCCCTCTGGTTATGTGATAATGGTGATGATGTTTAAGCATGGTTTGGGGTGTAGGCTTCAGAACTTTCACACCTCAATTATTATTCATGATTCCCTTCATGATTTTTCTTAAATCATGGTATCGTTCAGGATTAATTAGTAGTGTTTAGAAACATTTTATCTACTCACTTAAGAAGAATATACTCATCATCAATCCACACATTTCCATATTTGTGCAAACATAACATTGCAAATAAAAACAACGAAGTTTGAGGCACAAGCTTGATGTAGTCTATTGCGTTCAAGGGATTATTCGGACCAAAATCTCTCAACATTTGACTATTTTAAAGACACTATGAGTGAAATTTGTCAGAAATACTTATGACTCTTCTTCAAATGGGGGGATTGGCATACATAAAGGCTTTCTATTTAAAAATGTGAAACAAATATGCTATGAAAATATCCTTCAGAAAAAGTGACAGTTATAATTACTGTCAACCTCATATGAAACATATGTTGCTCAAGATCCAAAATGTTGGTGATTAAGCCACAATGTCCCCAGTCCACCTGGCCTTTCGCTGCTTTCCAGTTTTCAACTGTTTCTGTTTTTTCTGCGGTTATGGAAAGAAACCCCTACCTGGTCTCCAGACCTGCTGTTTTCAAGTCTTAAGTGATCTGGCTATGAAAAGCCACCTGACATATTCCTGTATTATTTACATGCTTGTCTATTTATGAACATTTTTAACATCTTGGCTCTCTTCTAATTCCCCTCTCCTCTCACGTAGCTTCTCTTCTTTACTCATTCTTTCTCTCTCTCTCTCGGCAGGAGGAGCCCGCTAGGACCATACGTCAGGACTACGGCATCGATGACCTCACTTGCGGTTCCCCATCCACACTAGGCCCTTGCTGCTATTCCAGTTCAACTTGCTTCTGCCGTGCGGTTATGGAACCCCTACCTGTCCCAGACCTTGCTGTTTCAACTCTTATATGACGGCTATGAATTAAGTCAACTGACATTTATTCCTGATAGATTTTTGGTGACATGCTTGTCAATTTATGAACATCTTGAAATCTTGGCAATCGTTCGTGTATACAGTCTCCACCGTCACGCCAGAAATGAGGACTGGCCACCCTTCATGCCTGGTTCCTCTCATAGGTTTCTTCCTAAGGTTTTGGCGCTTTCTAGGGATTTCTTCACCTTTGGCGGAGCTCTTCCCGTAACGTCTTTATCTACGATCTGCATTGCTTGCTGTTTGGGGTTTATGGCTGGGTTGTCTGCCACAGCACTCAGATTTAGCTGACTGTAGCAACATGGGCTATATAAAATAAACTCTGATTTGACATTTAAAATGTTATCTCACTGTCTAAAATAATGATAGTGTTTACGTAACACAGTCACATCTAAATCTGAATACTCACTGTCTGTCTTCAAGACTGTACTCCCGGCTGATTAACTTACGAGATTTGACCTTTACAGGCTGTTCAGGCTGTGGAGTCACAGAAGGAAGCTGTGCTTCTCTGTTCTCAGCTCTAGGTCAAACACCCTCACACCTTAGAGAGAGCTGAACCTGAGCCCTAACACATCACCCAGGTAAGTCTCAGGAGTCCAGAACTGTTCTTCTCTGCTGAACTGGAGGATCCGACACTGCAGGGACTGGAAGAAACTCAAGTATGTTAGAGGGTTTATGTCAATTGTTTATACCAAGACATTGTTTGACTTAGGTCAGGACTGAGGGGCGAAAGAGCAAAACATATCTTACACCACTTGACAAATTGATGTTACTGTGTGTGTGTCCTGTGGGTTGTGTGTTTCCAGTGTTGTGACGTATGTGTCCATATGTTAATGTCGTGTATGTGTGCGTGAGTCGTTGTCCTGTGTAGTGTGTAAAACCAAATCACACCACATACACTGGACCGAACATCTGACACACAACAGCGGAACACACACACACAAGGACACAGGACACACACCACACACACACACGACACATATTCACCTGGACACATACACAACACACAGACACAAACACTGGACGCACACTTACTGGACCCACTAGACACACCACACACGGACACACACACTGAACACACAACACACATAGACAAACATTGCTTACCAACGTTGACCACTGTGGTGTGTCCAGTGTGGGTGTGTGTCCAGGTGGGTGTTTGTGTGTGCTATTGTCAGTAAGAATAGAATATGTTTCTGAACACTTCTACATTCATGTGGATGCTACCACGATTATGAATAATCATGAATGAATCTTGAATGAAGATAAATTAGAAAGTTACAGAGGCACAAAGATCAGACTGTCATGCCCTGACCTGAGATATCTCTGTTATATTTATATTTTGGTTAGCTCAGGGTGTAACTAGGGTGGGTATGCTAGTTTTGTATTGTCTAGGGTTTTTGTATGTCTAGGGTTTTGTAGGTCTAGGGGTTTTTGTAATTCTATGTTGGCCTGATATGGTTCCCAATCAGAGACAGCTATTTATCGTTGTCTCTGATTGGGGATCATATTTAGGTAGCCATTTCCCTTTGGTGTTTGTGGGATCTTATTCTATGTTTAGTTGCATGTCTGCACTATTCGTATTAGCTTCACGTTTTGTTGTTTTGTTAATTTGTTCAGTGTTCTTTCTTTATTAAAATAAGAATGTACACATACCACGCTGCGCCTCGATCAGTATGACGAACGTGACACAGACCCCCTCTGTTATTGATAATGGTGAGAGGTTAGCATGTTTTGTTGTAGCCTCTGTAACTTTCTCACTCATTATTATTCATGATTCATTCATGATTTTTCTTAATCATGGTATCTTCAGGATTAATTTAGTAGTGTTTAGAAACATGTTATCTACTCACTTAGAGAGAAAATTACTCCAGTCATCATCCACCATTTTCATATTGTGCGAAACATAACATTGCAAATAAAATCAACGAGTTTGAGGCACAAGCTTGATGTAGTCATTGCGTTCAAGGATTATCGGACCAAATACTCAACATTTGACTACTTTAATACACTATGAGTGAATTTGTCAGAATACTTATGACTTCTTCAAATGGGGGGATTGGATACATAAAGGGCTTTCATTTAAAAATGGTGAAACAAATATGTATGAAAATATCCTCAAAGAAAAGGTGACATTATATACTGTCACCTCATATGAAACATATGATCTCAAATCCAAAATGTTTGTGTATAGAGCCACATGTCCCCAGTCCACCTGGCCTTGCTGCTGTTCCAGTTTCAACTGTTCTGTCTGCGGTTATGGAACCCCTACCTGTCCCAGACCTGCTGTTTTCAAGTCTTAATGATCGGCTATGAAAAGCCAACTGACATTTATTCCTGATTATTATTTGACCATGCTTGTCATTTATGAACATTTTGAACATCTTGGCTCTCTCTAATTTATAGGAGCTAAGTAGGTACAGGAGGAGTTTTGACCAGGATGGAGTTAGATGGATGCTATTGCATCCTCAGGAAGTTACAGATTAATACAAAGCTATGGATCAAATAGGTGAAGACTTTACCACTAAGTTCTTTGGTGGTTGACAATAAATAAATATGTGGATTGGATTAATGAAATCTATTGTAATCAACAGAGATCGTGAATGATACTGGGGATGCAGTAAAGGGTTCTCTGATCAATTATCCGCCACCTCCCTCATGACCTGGTAAAATAGACTGACTCTCGATATGTTAATTGGCAGAAAAGGGCAGGTAGGTAGTAGAATGATTGGGTTCATTGCTGTACGTTTATGTTTTAAATAACACAGCTCCAGACGGATCAGTGACCAAGGCCCTGGCAGGTTTAACCACATTAGCTCATGAATTAGCAGAGAACTCGGGGGTGGATAAATATCTCACAAATTGGTGTTTGGGAAATGGAAAATGTCGTAATCACTGTGTTGTGTGCAACTTTCACCTGTATGAGTGTTTGGTTCTGTGTGGATTTTGTTTGATTCTGTGTATGAGGTTTGATTACCAGGACTCTGGCGAGGTCAATGACGCAACAGATGGGAGGTACGGACCGATTCCGAGCTCCGGCCAGGGGATGACGAATACAGGCCTCCAGGCCTAGGAGATGGCTCCGTTTCTTTTAACTACGAGGTGCCAGTGTTGGATGAGACTATTTTTGAGTTTAAGACTGTCTTTTTATGAAGATTATAATAAAAATCCCAAGGCCTATAACAGTCATTGATGAATATTCAATGTACATACATGTATTGGTTTGGATTATCTTGTATACAACTGATGTATCAGTGTTATTATTTAGTCATTAAGGGTGGATTGTAATGGAATTTATATGTTTAAATTAATGATTAGAATATTCCAACATAATTCTCGTGACAGTATGTCTTCAGGCGAAATTGATAGGGGGGGGGGGGGTATCCAAAGAAGTTTTTAAGGGGCTGATACGTTTTTGAACTTTTTTTCAAATCTTCAAAATTTGACTATGTTTCGTATGGTGCCAATAAGTTCCCATTCATTTTTGTCCATTTCAGGGGGGTATCCCTTACTTGAATTAAGACTTACTCTTACATATTCTTCACAGCAGTCAACACTCACATTTTCTAAGCCCAGGTTTCATTGTGTTCTCTCCACCATGTTCCACACTGTAGCGGTAAGCAGAAGAACAGACAGTCATTGAGGATACACCTGAACTCACACACACACACACACACACACACGCACACACAAACACACACACTGGACACCACACACACACTGGACACACACATGGTCAAGCGTGGTAAGAATGTTTGTCTAGTGTTTGTGTGTTCAGTGTGTGTGTCCAGTGTGTGTGTGTAGTGGTCCAGTAAGTGTGCGTCCAGTGTTTGTGTCCTGTGTGTGTGTTAGTGTCCAGTGAATATGGTGCGTGTGTGTGTGTGTGTGTGTCCTGTGTGTCTTGTGTGTGTGTGTCCTGTTTGTGTGTCCAGTGTATCGGTCCAGTGTATGTCGTGGATTGTTTTACACACATACACAGGACACACTCACGCACACACACACACATACACATTGGACACATACACACACTGGAAACACACACACACAGGACACACACACAGTAACATAATTTTGTCCAAGTGGTGGTAAGAATGTTTGTCTTAGCTAGCCTGATAAGTCAAACATGTCTGATATAAACATTGACATAAACCCTCTACATACTTGAGTTTCTCCAGTCTGCAGTGTGGATCCTCCAGTCCAGCAGAGAGCAGTCTGACTCCTGAGACTCCTGGGTGATTGTAGCTCAGGTCCAGCTCTCTCAGGTGTGAGGGTTTGACCTCAGAGCTGAGACCAGAGAAGCACAGCCTTCCTCTGTGACTCCACAGCCTGACAGCCTGTAAAGAGTCAAATTTAGATCAGCAGTATCAGTCTGAAGACAGACAGTGAGGTATCAGATTTAGATTGTACTGTGTATACAGTAAAACACCATATCTATTTTGACAGTGAAGATAACATTTTAAATGTCAAATCAAGTTTATTTTATATAGCCCTTCGTACATCAGCTAAAATCTCGAAGTGCTGTGCAGAAACCCAGCCTAAAACCCCAAACAGCAAGCAATGCAGATTAGAAGCACGGTGGCTAGGAAAAACTCCCTAGAAAGGCCAAAACCTAGGAAGAAACCTAGAGAGGAACCAGGCTATGAGGGGTGGCCAGTCCTCTTCTGGCTGTGCCGGGTGGAGATTATAACAGAACATGGCCAAGATGTTCAAAATGTTCATAAATGACAAGCATTGTCAAATAATAATCAGGAATAAATGTCAGTTGGCTTTTCATAGCCGATCATTAAGAGTTGAAAACAGCAGGTCTGGGACAGGTAGGGGTCCATAACCGCAGGCAGAACAGTTGAAACTGGAACAGCAGCAAGGCCAGGTGGACTGGGACAGCAAGGAGTCATCATGCCCGGTAGTCCTGACGTATGGTCCTAGGCTCAGGTCCTCCGAGAGAGAGAGAGAAGAAAGAAGAGAAAGGAGAG
>NW_019945312.1:0-11024 GCF_002910315.2 Salvelinus sp. IW2-2015
GTATTCCTCCTCAACGAAATGTAAAACAACATATCGTTTAATACAATAATTTTCGCCACATGTTTACCATGGAACAATTCAGTTGAGTCTTTCGTTTAAATACCTTGTGGTGTTGTAAGCCAGGGGGTCGTCCATTAGTTCGACAGGATTATAGTAGACCTCAGATCTCTGCACGGTGGCCTTGTTATGTGCCTGAAGACAATTTCGATAATCGCAGGAGATCTTTGATAATCGGCGAAAATAAGATGAAACCAATCTTAGCAATTCAAAATCAAACGTGTTTATTATTTGTTCATATTTTTTGTTAGTACAAGTAACTTTCTGCCTGGAGAGGGTGTTGCACAAGTATGCCTAACAAAGCCACTAGGTGGAGGCAAGCCCAAAATAAATTAAATCAAATTGTATGGCCAAGAACAGTATTCGTTTTTCTTGTCTAGTTATGAAAAGTGGTCTACTCTTCCCCAACGATCTCACCAATTTGACATCTTGGTGCTTGTAGGCTTGCAGTCTCAATTACAGTGTAATGCCACTAAGTGCATATATTATTATTATTATAGTATTCTTTTTTCATTTAAGCAAGATGCTCTTATCCAGAGTGATTTACAGTGAGTGCATTCAAGAGACCTAGCCGGGCAGAACGGGAGTGCTTGGTTAGGGTGTAGGTTTGAGCATAGTCTGAAGTGGCAGTTCCTAGTGCTGTTCCGTAGATAAGTCCCATGTCTTGTAGTGGAGGAGCGCGACTGGAAGCCCAGTGGAGTGTGTGGAGGAGCGAGGTGACTTGAGAGGAGACTTGGGATGGTTGAAAACCACGCTGCCAGTGTTATATTACTGTATCTATCAGGGCATTTGAGTGGATAGTGTGCTGTGACATGAACTCTTCATAACAAACACTAGTCCTGCATGCATCTAGTCCTGCCAACCTGAAACCATGACCATTAGCCTTTTAACATGATGTGGTCTACAAACCTTTTGTCGGCCTATCCATCCCTAGGGGAGGACGCTTTCCGTTGGAAGCTTTACTTCACCCAAGTCGTCGTTAATACATTTATAATGGACAATGGACCATGTTGTTATCAACGAACATTTTCCACAAGTCTGCCTTTTTTACTTTTGTGTTTTTTGGACTGACAGTGTGTAGGATATCATGGGAGTAGCCTATAGATGGCTGGGTGAAAGTGGAGGGTAAGTCAGGGCCAATAGGGATTTTCTAGGTTCTCGGCACGACAGGATAAAATGCCTGGTGTTGACAGACGTTGCCGGGGACACGTGACGGCATTGGGATCGTTGCATGGCTGAATCTATAGGCCGTCATTAGGGATGGATATTTAAAGGCATGTAACAGGCACGTTCACCAAAGCTGAGTTTACTTACAAGAACAGAAAGACGATTTAGACACAGTCTTAATGTATAATATGGCGATACTATGTTTTACTATGGGATACGTGACATGAAGTCACAGTGAATACTATGTATACTACGGTGTACTACGTGAACATAGTGATATACAGTATTACTAGGTGATACTACCGGATAGTATGTATACTACGTTGATACTATGGTGATACTACTGATACTACGTGATACATATAGGTACTTACGGTGATAAGTATGTGATATTTGAACTACGGTGATTTTACTATGGTATAGTATGTTGATAGTATGCTGATACTACCGTTATAGTGATGTGATAGTATGGTTGCATAGATGGTGATACTACGTGATTACTATGGTGATACTATGGTATAACTATGTGATACACGTGATACTATGTGATACTATGGTGATAGTATGCTGATACTACGTATACTATGGTGATACTCGGTATGACTAATGGTAGTAGTACGGTGATACTACGGTTGAACATGGAGATACTACGTGATAGTTATGGGAACTACGGTGAACTACGTATATCTATGGTGATAATAGTAGATACGTATGGTGATACATTTTTTTTTTCTAATATGGGCATTCTACGGTGATACTACGTGATACTACGGTGATACTACGGTGATACTATGTGATAGTATTGGTGAATACTATTGGTGATTACTATGGTGATAGTATGGTGATACATGTGGTGATACTATGTGATATTATGGTATACGATGGTGATAGTTAGTGTACATACGGTGATAGTATGTTATACTACGGTGATAGTATGGGTGATCTACGGTATACTATGGTTGATACTATGGTGATAGTATGGGATACTATGGTGATTACTATGTGTACTACGGTGATAGATTGGTGATACTACGGTGATAGTATGGTATACTATGGTGAACTATGTGATAGTATTGTGATACTATGTATACTACGTGATAGTATTGGTGATACAGGTGATACATGGTGATACTACGTTGATAGGTACGTGATACTACGGTGATACTACGTGATGTATGGTGAACTATGGTGATACTCGGTGATACAATGGTGATACTTATGTGAGACTATGGTAGATACTACGGTGCATAGTATGGTGATACTATGGTATTACTATGGTGATTAGTATTGATACTACGGTGATAGTATGTGATACTACTGATACTACGGTGATACTACGTGATACTACGGTATACTACGTGGATACTATTGGTGATTTAGTATGGTGATAGTATGTGATACTATGGTGATACTTATGGTGATAGTATGGGATACTAGGGTGATAGTATGGTTCATACTACGTGATAGTATTTTACTACGTGATAGTATTAGGTGATAACTACGTGATACTAGAGGTATACGTTATGGTGATAGGATTGTGATACTTATGGTGGATACTCATGGTGATACTACGGTGATAGTATGGATATACGGGTGATAGTATGTGATACTATCGTGAACTATGGGTATAGATATTTGATACTATGTGATACTTACGGTGAAAGTATGGTATACTAATGTATAGTATGTGATACCTACGGTGCATACTATGGTGATACTATGGTGATACTACGCGTAATACGGTGATTTACTACGGTGATTACTTATGGTGATACTGCGCTGATTACTATGGTGATACTACGGTGATACTACGGTTGATAGGTATGGTAACTACGGTGGTACTACGGTGGTAGTATAGTTGATACTATGTGATACGTACGGTGATACCTACGGTGATAGTATTGGTGATAGAATGGTGATGTACTAGTGGTTAAAATGCCAGCTCTTATGTAGCAGTTACCATCAACCCTAATCTAGTAGTTAGTTGTATTGTTTCTCATTATGGTACCTAAACAAGACCCCACTTGATCAGCCAATCACAGTCCAACCATTCCCTGTGCACCTCCACTGAACCTCGCTTCCTATCTCAGAAGTGAGATCGTGGTCAGAAGAAAATGGACTCAATAATATTTTAGCAACAATGTTTATCTTAAAATTTACAATCTGTTAGAAACTATGAGAATAGAAAGGGTCAGAAACCTTGTGAAACATCACAGCACAGTTGAAAAATATATATGCAAATAGAAATCAAAACGGATGGTGTTAAGTAAGATGGAGGGCTTGAATGAAGCTAAGGGTGGGAGCACCTCGCGTCTGCCTACCTCACAGCCCACTAAAACAACAAGATAAACTCATTTTGAAATATACTGTGTCCGGTAAAAAGTATATAGTTCAAAACTCTGTGAAACAGCACAGTCAAATATATATGGCCAATAGAATCAACTGGATGGACATCAGAAATAGATGGAGATGACCATGTTGTTATCAAGTGTGCTTAAAGCGTCAAATCATACTTCACCATATTACAGGTATTTTCCTGTCATGGTGTTCATGTTACTGCTAGCCAGCTAAGCCAGAATGTGAAGCCTCTAGCTCGTTCAGGCTTATGTTTGATGAAGCTCACATTGTAACTCGCACTTTCAAGACAGGACTAATACGTATTCTGTTATGTTGTCTGTTTGATTGCGTAAGCTGTGTTTAGTGTGACATTTACAGGCTTTATGTACCTCTTGCCATTACCATGTACCTGTGTGTAGCCTTTTTATGATGTCTTGTATTTAGCCTAATTTAGCCTGTCGCCGTCGCTTGTGTGCAGTTGCACTTCCACGTTGGTCGTGGTCTTGTAGGCCACATGCGCAGACCTTTAGTTACATCGGCATGTCATGTTTATGGCAGTCTTATATATGCTTACCAGTAACTGGGCCTTTGTCCTGTCAGGTGTTTCTACTAGCTGTGTGTATTTGGCTTTGCCGCCGTACCTTGTCTGGAAGCCCCTACTTATGCTTATTATTTTCTTGTTATCTTCCATTGAACAAACTTTAGGAGTGTGGCGTGTTGAACCCGATATCTGCAATAAACCTGTTCTGAAGACATCTTGATCAGTTCTTACCAGACAGACCTGTGTGGCGCTGAACCTTATCCACTACCACTTGTATCTGTCTATTAGTCTGCTCTACCATGGTCCCGACCCATCAGCCTTTAGTATGCTCACTTGGTGGAAGTGTTTCACTTGTCATCTGGCACGAACACACACAGACGCACAAGTAACCACATACAGGAAACTTCAGTCAATATGAAGCATGTTTGGAATTACCCCACAGGATTAAGGATGCTTTCCACATCCTCCGTCCTGTCTACAGACATCTCTTTCCCACCATCCTCCATTATGGACATCTCTTTCCCCATCATCCTCCATGTTAATGGACATCTCTTTCCCCACCATCCTTTCCATGGTATTGAAGACATTCTTCTTTCCCACCCATCCTTCCATGTCTATGACATCTCTTTCCCCATCACTTCCCATTGTTATGGACATCTCTTTCCCCATCATCCTTCCATGATAGACATCTCTCTTCCCCACCACCCTTCCATGTTATGCGGACATCTCGTTCCCCATCATCCTTCCATGTTATGGACAGTCTTTTCCCATTATTCCTTCCATTTATGGACATCTCTTTTCCCCATCATCCTTCCATGTTATGGACATCCTTTCCCCATCATCCTTCCATGGTATGGACATCTCTCCCATCATCCTTCCATGTTCTGCGACATCTCTTTCCCTTCATCCTTCCATGTTCTGGACATCTCTTTGCCCCATCATCCTCCATGATCATGGACATCTCTTCCCCATCATCCTTCCCAGTTATTGGACATCTCTTTCCCCATCATCCTTACCTGTTATTGGACATCTCTTGTCCCCAATCATCCTTCCATTCCTTGGACATCTCTGCCCCACCATCCTTCCATGTTATGGACATCTCTTCCCCATCATCACTTCCATGTATGGACATCTCTTATCCCCATCATCCTTCCCATGGTTGTGTGACATCTCTTTCCCCATCATCCTTCCATGTGTCGGACATCTTTCCCCATCATCCTTCATTTATGGACATCGCTGTATCCCCATCATCCTTCCCAGTTATGGGACAACCTCTTTCCCCATTCATCCTCCATGTTATGGACATCTTCTTTCCCCATCATCCCTTCCATATATGGACATCTCCTTTCCCCACCACCCTTCCTTGTTTGGACATCTCTTTCCCCATCATCCTTCCAAGTTATGGGACATCTCTTTCCCATTATCCTTCCCATGAATTGGAAGCATCTCTTCCCCCATTAGCACCTTCCATGTTGATGGACATCTTCTTTCCCCCTATCATCCTTCCATTGGTATGGACATCTCTTTCCCCATCATCTCCATTTCGACATGCTCTTTCCCCATCATCCTTCCAATGTCTGAGACAGCTCTTCCCCAATCATCTCTTCCATGATTATGGACACCTCTTCGCCCATCATTCCTTCCATGTTATGAACCATCTCTTTCCCCATCATCCTTACCACTGTTATGCTCTCCCCCTATACCCCGACCACTCTTCTTTCCCCATTCATCCCTTCCTATGTTTCTGGACATTTCCTTTTCACCCACCATCCTTCCATGTTATGGACATTCTCGTTCCCCATCATCCTTCCATGTTATGGACATCTCTTTCCCCATCATGCCTTCCCGATGGTTGGATGGACATCTCTTTCCCCGATCATCCGTCCATGGTCTGGACATCTCTTTCCCCATTCATCCTTCCATGTTATGGACATCGCATTCCCCATCATCCTGTGCCATGTTATGGACACCATCTTTCCCCATTCATCCTTCCATGATATGGACATGCTCTTCCCCACAACATTCCTTCCATGTTATGACATCTCTTTCCCCATCTCCTTCCATGTATGGACATACTCTTCCCCATTCATCTTCCCATGTTATGGGACATCTCGCTATCCTCTCATCCTTCCATTTGTTCTGGAATCTCTTTCCCCATCATCCTCCATGTCTATCTGGACATTCTCTTCCCCATCATCCTTCCATGTATGACATCTCGTTTCCCCATCATCCTTCCATGGTATGGAACATCTCTTTCCCCACCATTCCTGCCATTATGGACATCTCTTTCCCCATCATCCTTCCATGGTATGGACATCTCTTTCCCCATCATGCCTTCCATGGTAATGAGACATCTCTTTCGGTGAAAGAAGAATAAAAACATTTATTGTAGTCATACAGTTTGTTCTAACTGGAAAACTAGGTCAATTGGTCTGATCTGTGTGCATATGTAAATGTCATGCATCCCTCCATCCCCATGGTCTGTGTGTACTCACAAGCATGCAACGTGTGTGTTGTGTGTGTCGGTGTGTGTGTGTGTGTGTGTGGTTGTGTGGTGTGTGTGGTGTGTGTGTGTTGTGTGTGTGTGTGTGTGGTGTTGTCCATGTGTGGTGTGTTGTTGTGGTGCATGCCTTACATCTAGTCTGTCAGTGTGTGTGTGTGTGTGTGATAGTGTGTGTGGTGTCGTGTGTGTGATCATGTGTGGGTGTGCTGTGTGTGTGTGTGTGTGTGGTGTGTGTGGTGTGTGCTGGTGTGGTGTGTTGTGTATCTTCAGCATGCATGCATGTGTAACCGGTGTGAAATGGCTAGCTAGTTAGCGGTGCGCACTTGTAGCGTTTCAATCATTGACGTCACTTGCTCTGAGACATTGAAATAGTTGTTTTCCCATGGATTTTGTGGAGAGAGATAGTTAACAATGCTATTGTCAATGTGTTCAGAGAGTTCCTGGTTGAAGCCCAGGTTGGGGGAAGGAGAGAGACGGAAGCAACACGTTACACATGGGAGGTGTGTCTGCGTGCAGGAGCAGGCCCCATACCTTTTATTTTCTCTCAGGCTGTCTAAAGCTTCAAAGGCCTTAGTACCCAGACCAGGAAGTGATGACAATTCTGCTTTAAGACAGAGGGGGTGTGGTGGACGAGACGGGACAGGTGTCTACTACCCAGCCCACACATGTTTAGTCATCTGAGAAACACACCTCTCCACGTAGGTGCTGCTACTGAGTCATCCCGGCTTCCTGTTGGTCCTGACTGGGCAAACACACCTGATTTAAACTAATTGAATTTTTAACTGAAGATCATCAATCAATCGCCACCAGAACCCACCCAGTCGCCCCCCGGGGTCAGAACCCGCCCCATCTCCCCCGGGTCAGAACCCCGCCCCGTGGTATATTGTATATCTTAAATTTATGCATACATTCAGATATAGATTCTCTCTGTTCAATATCACTTACCCTTCCATTTGTTGACCAGTTGTCTGGGACAGGGATGTTGTTTTGACGTGCCAATTCGTAGACAAGTTCTCTGTGTTTGAGGCTACTAAGCCCATGAGACGGATCTGTGAGACTCCATGTCATCAGATATGAACTCGTGTTCCTCTGCTACTCTATCTTTGCTGCTGTTCCAAAGGACTTCTTCACTTCCTCTCTCAACAACGTCATGGGGAACTAGACCACTGCTTGTTTTACGTTTGTATACATGGGACATGATGATGTCTGCTCTGTAACAATACAAATGCACTATCTTGAGTTCATATGCATGACATATTGCAAAAATACGATGCATATTATGCATAAAACTGACCAAATGTAATCAACAAAATACAATCATCATTTGTATGGGTTGTGGTGGCTATTGGCTCAACTTACCCCGAGGCAAACATATAGACTATGTTAATCCACACAGCTACAAGGATGCACTTTCCTGCTAGGTTTAAGACCTCATATTTGAGCCAGTTTTCTACAGGAGGTAAATAATCGTGCTGCAACAGAAAAAGTGAAATATTATGTGAATTATAATTAATGGACATTTTTGCAGCTGTTGATAATTTTTTTGTAAGGGGAAATCAAGTCTGAAATTTAAAAGTTTAAATCACAAACTTCAGAAGCCTTTTTAAACCTCAAATACAATACACATCTTAAATGTCCCGAAGTTCTCCTGAAACAGGGTGATCAAATGAAGATCCTACATCTGTAAAGCAATCTTAAAACGATCTACTTTGGTTTAGATACAAGCATCATGAAACATATTAACACATTCACTTGACTTGGTGAAAATCAGTTTTTTGGGATCTAACTTGCTTACCACTTTTCCCATGTGGTGTCGTCCTTCACAGACTCCATGAAATGACAACCTCTTCCTAAATATTTGGTCATGATTAATATGGTTGGATAAAAAAATTCATTAAGTTTCCTATTGGTAATGTGAGAAAGGGAGATATGGATAGTTAGAGAGAGAGAGAGAGAGAGAGAGAGAGAGAGAGAGAGAGAGAGAGAGAGAGAGAGACTGCGTGTGTGTGTGTAAGAAAGAGATAGAGAGAGGGAGAGAGTACGTGTGTGTGTGTGTGTGTGTGGTGTGTGTGTGGTGTGTGTGTGTGTGTGTGTGTGTGTGTGTGGTGTGTGTGTGGTGTGTGTGTGTTGTGTGTTGTGTGTGTGTGTGTGTGTGTGTGTGTGTGTGTGGTGTGTGTGTGTGTGTGTGTGTGTGTAAGAAAGAGATAGAGAGAGGGAGAAAGCCAGAGAGGGAGAGTTTTTGAAAGAGAGGGTGTGTTCTGTGTTCTTTGCCCACCTCCACCAACCAATCGACTGTCACTAGCCATCAATGATGCCCTGATGTGACTCGCATCTCAGTATAAAAAGTTGAGCTAACACCTTCAAACCACTTCAGTCACCCCACAGATACTCCTTGGAAAACAAGCCTCTTGGGAAACGAAGCACAGAGCACAGCGGTACACGTTCTCTCATCTCTCCCTCGATGCCTATCTCTGATCTCAGGATGTGGACTCTACTGCTTGGGGTCATTTTGGGACTTCTGGCACCTGTTCAGTCCGACCCTGTTCCTGGTGAGTAACAATGTATTACTGTCCCAGGAAACAAATTAGTGAAACTCTGCTCTTTGGCTCAGTTGGTAGCATATGGTGCTTGCAACGCCAGGGGTGTGGGTTCAATTCCCAGGGCCATCCAAATGTAAAAATGCATGAGAAATTGTGTTCACATTAAACAAGATCAGATATTATTGTTGGGGTAGCTTGTCACAGTCTGACAACCATCCCCATTGTAACAACATACCCAGTAAGCTAAATTACGTTGAAAAGACACCTAGAAGCCTTATTTTCCAGACGTTGAAAAGACATCTATGTTTCACAAGTTTGGACAGCACAGTAGAGTACAGTCCAATGGAGTTTAATTCAGACACAGTAGAGTACAGACCAATGGATTTTAATTCAGCACAGTAGAGTAGTCCAATGGAGTTTAATTAGCACAGTACAGTACAGTTCAATGGATTTTAATTCAGCAGAGTACAGTACAGACCAATGGAGTTTCATTCAGCACAGTACAGTACAGACCAATGGAGTTTAATTCAGCACAGTACAGTACAGTCCAATGGAGTTTTTAAATTCAGCAGAGTAAGTACAGACCAATGGAGTTTAATTCAGCACAGTACAGTACAGTCCAATGGAGTTTAATTCAGCACAGTACAGTACAGTTCAATGGAGTTTATTCAGCATGGTACAGTACAGTTCAATGGAGTTTAATTCAGCAGAGTACAGTACAGTCCAATGGAGTTTAATTCAGCAGAGTACAGTACAGACCAATGGAGTTTAATTCAGCAGAGTACAGTACAGTTCAATGGCGTTTAATTCAGCACAGTACAGTACAGACCAATGGAGTTTAATTCAGCACGGTACAGTACAGTCCAATTTAATTCAGTGCAGTATATATATTTTTTACTTTCTTGAACAAAATATCTTTCTCTGAGTCATTGTATTAGTATAAAATAATAGAATTCAAAAACATTTGGGAGCATACAATATAGCTCAGTATTTATATTATTTATTTTATACAGTCTTTTTTGGTCATCTTTATCAAGGATGTCAATAATTATGGACCTGACTGTATTTTGTATAACTGGACTTGAGGAGACATTAATCTGGGTTATTAAAGCATCACCCGCTGGCCATTGGTTGTGCATTAATCTGGGTTATTAAAGCATCACCCGCTGGCCATTGGTTGTGTATTAATCTGGGTTATTAAAGCATCACCCGCTGGCCATTGGTTGTGTATTAATCTGGGTTATTAAAGCATCCCCAGCTGATCACTGGTTGTGTATTAATCTGGGTTATTAAAGCATCCCCAGCTGATCACTGGTTGTGTATTAATGTGGGTTATTAAAGCATCACCCGCTGGCCATTGGTTGTGTATTAATGTGGGTTATTAAAGCATCCCCAGCTGATCACTGGTTGTGTATTAATCTGGGTTATTAAAACATCCCCAGCTGGCCATTGATTGTGCAGCCAGGTAAAATGGGTCACTGTCTAAGACCTCCTGTTGTATCTGAACACAGGCTTATGGAATTCAAGTAATCCTATCCTCGTCTGATGAGTCTGCACTTTTCTACTTCACCGGAGAGCCTCATCGTGTTTCAAACCTAGCTGTACTCTAGCTCAGTGAATACCCGGGGACCTGTTCTTTACACGTTCAGTGCCTAAGTCCCCCTCCCCCTCCCCACGTAGACAGACACACAGCAGTCTTTGTAGCAATTGCTGAGCTGTTCCAGCAGGTGCATTAATGTGTATATCCTGAATTTCTGTGAAACCAAAGTGCTTTGGGGAGTTTCATACAAGCTTGGGTGAGAAGGGAGAAACCTTATACAGGTAAAACTGTTATTGGACAGGGAGAAACCTCATACAGGTAAAACTGTTATTGGACAGG
>NW_019945312.1:15772-22190 GCF_002910315.2 Salvelinus sp. IW2-2015
TCTCCCTGTCCTAATAACAGTTTACCTGTTGAGGTTTCTCCTGTCCAATAACAGTTTTACCTGTATGAGGTTTCTCCCTTGTCCATAATAACAGTTTTAGACCTGTATGAGGTTTCTCCTGATCCAATAACGTTACTGTCAATGCAGGTTTTACCTGTCCATAACAGTTTACTTATGAGGTTGTCTCCTGTCCAATAACAGTTTTACCTGTATGAGGTTCTCCTGTCCAATAAACAGTTTTACCTGTATGAGGTTTCTCACCTGTCCAATAACAGTTTACCAGTATGAGGTTTCTCACCTGTCCATAACAGTTTTACCTGTATGAGGTTTCTCCCTGTCAATAACAGTTTTACCTGTATGAGGTTTCTCCCTGTCCAATAACAGGTTTTACCTGTATGAGGTTTCTACCTGTCCAATAACATTTTACCTGTATGAGGTTTCTACCTGTCCAATAACAGTTTACCTGTATGAGGTTTCTCCCTGTCCAATAACAGTTTTACCTGTATGAGGTTTCTCCCTGTCCATAACAGTTACCTGTATGAGGTTTTCTCCTGCCAATAAACAGTTTTACCAGTATGAGGTTTCTCCCTGTCCAATAACAGTTTTACCTGTATGAGGTTTTCTCCCTGTCCAATAACAGTTTTTACCTGTATGAGGTTTCTCCCTGTTCCAATAACAGTTTTACCTGTATGAGGTTTCTACCTGTCAATAACAGTTTTACCTGTATGAGGTTTCTCCTGTCCAATAACAGTTTTACCTGTATGAGGTTTCTACCTGTCCAATAACAGTTTTACCGTATGAGGTTTCTACCTGTCCAATAACAGTTTTACCTGTATGAGGTTTCCCTGTCCAATAACAGTTTTACCTGTATGAGGTTTCTACCTGTCCAATAACAGTTTTACCTGTATGAGGTTTCTACCTGTCCAATAACATTTTACCTGTATGAGGTTTCTACCTGTCAATAACAGTTTTACCTGTATAGGTTTCTACCTGTCCAATAACAGTTTTACCTGTATGAGGTTTCTACCTGTCCAATAACAGTTTTACCTGTATGAGGTTTCTACCTGTCCAATAACAGTTTTACCTGTATGAGGTTTCTACCTGTCCAATAACAGTTTTACCTGTATGAGGTTTCTACCTGTCCAATAACAGTTTTACCAGTATGAGGTTTCTACCTGTCCAATAACAGTTTTACCTGTATGAGGGTTTCTCCCTGTTCCAATAACAGTTTTACCTGTATGAGGTTTCTCCCTGTCCAATAACAGTTTTACCTGTATGAGGTTTCTACCTGTCCAATAACAGTTTTACCTGTATAGGTTTCTACCTGTCCAATAACAGTTTTACCTGTATGAGGTTTCTCCCTGTCCAATAACAGTTTTACCTGTAATAGGTTTCTACCTGTCCAATAACAGTTTACCTGTATGAGGTTTCTCCCTGTCCAATAACAGTTTTACCTGTATGAGGTTTCTACCTGTCCAATAACAGTTTTACCTGTATGAGGTTTCTACCTGTCCAATAACAGTTTTACCTGTATGAGGTTTCTACCTGTCCAATAACAGTTTTACCTGTATGAGGTTTCTACCTGTCCAAAAAACAGTTTTACCTGTATGAGGTTTCTCCATGTCCAATAACATTTTACCTGTATGAGGTTTCTCCCTGTCCCATAAACAGTTTTACCTGTATGAGGTTTCTACCTGTCAATAACAGTTTTACCTGTATGAGGTTCTCCCCTGTCCAATAACAGTTTTACCTGTATGAGGTTTCTCCCTGTCCAATAACAGTTTTACCTGTATGAGGTTTCTCCCTGTCCAATAACAGTTTTACCTGTATGAGGTTTCTCCGTTCCAATAACAGTTTTACCTGTATGAGGTTCTCCCTGTCAAATAACAGTTTTACCTGATGAGGTTTCTCCCTGTCCAATAACAGTTTTACCTGTATGAGGTTTCTCCCTGTCCAATAACAGTTTTACCTGTATGAGGTTTCTCCCTGTCCAATAACAGTTTTACCTGTATGAGGTTTCTTCCTGTCCAATAACAGTTTTACCTGTATGAGGTTTCTCCCTGTCAATAACAGTTTTACCTGTATGAGGTTTCTCCTGTCCAATAACAGTTTTACCTGTATGAGGTTTCTCCCTGTCCAATAACAGTTTACCTGTATGAGGTTTTTCCCTGTCCAATAACAGTTTTACCTGTATGAGGTTTCTCCCTGTCCAATAACAGTTTTACCTGTATGAGGTTTCTCCTGTCCAATAACAGTTTTACCTGTATGAGGTTCTACCTGTCCAATAACCAGTTTTACACTGTATGAGGTTTCTCCCTGTCCAATAACAGTTTTACCTGCTATGAGTTTCTCCCTGTTGATGTAAAATTTTAAGAACAATGTCAAAGTTAAGAGCAGTTACTTCTCCTTTTGTTTGAAAACAGTATTTAATGACACTCAACATTCAATGAAACAGTTAAGATCCTTTGGAGGATTCAACAAATACCTAACAAAAGGGGTTAGAGATAAGTTTGGGATTGGGCAACAGTATCCCTGGTTAGCTCCCTAGTACCCCCTCTCGCCACAGTACACACTTAGAATTAGTGGTGACTTGAGGAACCCTGGAGATCCTCAAGGAACCCCTGGAGATCCTCAAGGAACCCCTGGAGATCCTCAAGGAACCCCTGGAGATCCTCAAGGAACCCCTGGCGATCCTCAAGGAACCCCTGAGTTTCTCAAGGAACCATTGCTAGTCAATGGCTCATATTTCCACCTTCATTTATTTGAGGGGTTCTTGGAGGAACCTTAAACGTTTCAATGTAGCAACAGGTTCCAGGAGGAACCCTGGAGTGGAGGCGTGRCTTATTAGGGGTGTGGCTTTAAGATATATCTTGTTGGGTCACCGGTTTGAGTAAATGTCATTCCTGAAGCTTACAGAGGTGAATGACTTCCTCAGTCAAGAGCCTATGAAAATTGCAAAGTTGGAATAGTTACTACTTTATTACTATATTTAATCAGCAATGTTTATATTATTCACATTATATTAGAATATGCAATATACATAAATATTGAAGGAATATTGAMATTTGCAGTGTACAAACTGAACATGGTGAATAGGAATGACATTTACTCTAACGGGTGCCCCCCAAAAATGATCTGAAAGCCACACTTCCAATAAGCCACGCCTCCAGTCTTCTCATAGGCTGCCACCCCTACAATATATTATTAAAAAGGTTGAAAATGGAACCCCTCCCATCACAAAAAGGTTCTGGKGGGGTTCCAATAACCTTTTTGAACTGGAAAGGTCTTGCCGGTGCGGCAACCCAAAAGGTCTTCCAGGCATCTTTACTGCTTAGAGTGTATCCCTGGTTGGCTCCCTAGTACGCCCTCTTGCAGGAATAAGATATATGCACACCTTATTCACGTGAATGCCTCTGTTGGTTGGGGCATAACATTTGGGCACCTCTTCAAAGCCTATCCTAAACTCTTTAGAAGTAGCACTGTTGACTAATATGGCAACAGAACAGGGAAAAGAAGACAAGCCAAGACATTGTTTATTAATAAGAACTGGTGTGTGTGTGTGTTGATTTTGCGGTTCAATTAAACCGAATGATTTGATGAAACAGCCTCTGTCAACACAAAGGCAGATGATTAGTCATCCCAGTTAATAGTTATGTTTCCTGTATGGTTAGTCAGAACACGACAGGTTCACACAGGTACTCCAGGGAGGAGCCTGAAAGGCCACGATACTCCCAGGCCTTCCTTTGTCCATGCAAGACATCAAGCTCAGATATTTTCCTCTACTGTAAAGGTCAGGACATGACGTTAGTAGGTAATCATTGAGCTGAGGTCTTTTCTTCTCTTTGTCACAGCCTCGACAGAACTTCCTGCTCTGGCTGCTGGGGATTTCTTGGGGAAACTTTCAAGTTCTTCAAGAAGCTTGTAGTGGGTCCCCGGATGCCACCAATGGAACATCCAGCAGTGATGAAACACTGGACCTAGATCATCTGGTGACCCCTGACCCTGGTGACATCTGACGAAGACCAGCTGCCCACCTTGACCCAGAGGAGGGCAGCACAGATGAGACAGAGGGCAGCACTACAGAGGGCCAGTATGAAACACCCCACTTCGGGACAAGACGATGAAGGGGAGCTTGTTTGACGCCCAACTTTAAACCTAACTTTAACCTCCGCTCCAGTCAACCCTCGCCCAGTCCAACTCCTCTCGCCCCAGTCCAACTCCTCGCCCCAGTCAAAGCAACACAGAGGACAATTATGAAAAGTACGACTATGATTCCACCCAAGGAGAGACCTGATTCACCAGAGGAAGATGAAGTGATCCTGGATACCGAAAGCCCCACAGTAGAGTTTGTGCCCACAACAGAGTTGTCCAACGCAGAGTTTTGTCCCAACACAAGTTTGTCCCCACAGCAGAGTTTGTCCCCACAGCAGAGTTTGTTCCCCACCCAGTAGAGTTGTGTGCCCACAGCAGAGTTTGTCCAACAGCAGAAGTTTGTCCAACAACAGAGTTTGTCCCACAGCAGAGTTTGTCCCCACAAGCAAGAGTTTGAGCCCACAGCAGAGTTTGGCCCCACAGCAGAGTTTGTCCCCATAACAGAATTTGTCCCATAACAGAGTTTTGTTCCCCACAGCAGAGTTTGTCCCCACAGCAGAGTTTAACCCCACCACTGATTTTCCGATGGATTTGGAAGATGTTAACGCAATACTTGACCCTAACCCCAGCCCCACTCCTTATCCAACTCATGATGCTAGCACCACAAAAGAGCTAGGAGGAGTTTGGAGGACGATATATTCAGACCAAACTTTGTCCCCAGCCCTAGTCGTGTACCGGATCCCAGCCCCAGCCATAGTCCCATCTCAGAGTTTGAAGAAGAAGACCTGTTACCTTTTAGCCTTGATCCAAGCTTTAGTACCACCTCCAGACCTAGCCAAAGTTCAGGGACCAGCCATACACCTCGTTCTAACCTAACCAGTATGACAGGCTTGGAGGAAGGCGKGGCTGCAAAGATGAATACAGAGCTGGCCTTCACCTCAACCAYCAGTTCTGCCGCACCTACAACAGTCAGGATGAATTCAGACATTGAAGGGTCAGGGTCGGGATTCCTGCCTCAGAGTAGCACCACAGTAGCAGCCCCTGCTGGTGAGGAGGACCAAACAAACGACAAAATAATTCAAGGCACCAATAGGCTTGCTCTACCAAGGGAGGAACCGGCAGTGGATACCTCAACAGGTACAGTACTGTTTATCCAGGAGAAGTGTACCAATATTCTGTCCCTTCAAAGGTCTTGTGTTCATAATGGGTGGCATTCAGAGTTGAGATCCTTGTACTTTACTCATACTTCTGAGTAAATCATTAATTGAAGTCAATGGAAGGCTTGCACAAAGATATTGGGTTGTCAAGTCTGAATACGTCCCATTGTATCTGTTAGCAGAGTGGGCTAGGGCATGTCCATTGTATCTGTTAGCAGAGTGGGCTAGGGCATGTCCATTGTATCTGTTAGCAGAGTGTAGGGTCCAAGAACGTGTTGGACATTTTTCCTCATTGTAATCTGTCTGATGTTGACTGTGTGAATGTGTGATTCTAGAATCTGTCTGATGTTGACTGTGTGAATGTGTGATTCTAGAATCTGTCTGATGTTGACTGTGTGAATGTGTGATTCTAGAATCTGTCTGATGTTGACTGTGTGAATGTGTGATTCTAGAATCTGTCTGATGTTGACTGTGTGAATGTGTGATTCTGAATCTGTCTGATGTTGATGTGTGAATGTGTGATTCTAGAATCTGTCTGATGTTGAATGTGTGATTCTAGATCTGTCTAATGTTGACTGTGTGAATGTGTGATTCTAAAATCTGTCTGATGTTGAATGTGTGATTTTAGAATCTGTCTGATGTTGACTGTGTGAATGTGTGATTCTAGAATCTGTCTGATGTTGACTGTGTGAATGTGTGATTCTAAAATCTGTCTGATGTTGACTGTGTGAATGTGTGATTCTAGAATCTGTCTGATGTTGACTGTGTGAATGTGTGATTCTAGAATCTGTCTGATGTTGACTGTGTGAATGTGTGATTCTAGAATCTGTCTGATGTTGACTGTGTGAATGTGTGATTCTAGATCTGTCTGATGTTGACTGTGTGAATGTGTGTTCTAGAATCTGTCTGATGTTGACTGTGTGTGAGTGAATTAAAGAAAGTATTAATTTAATTTGTCTAAAATGTAAAAATATAATTTTCTCTGTCAGACAAATGGACTAAAAGTGTGGTAAAGTGTTTTACTACTTCTTGTGTACATATAATTATGGAAACCAATAATGTTGAAATTAAAAATTAAAAACTGATTGTGTCTTTCATGACTTATGGTCCCAGAGTAGCAAGCATGGTAGTAGTTGTTGTATTTAAACCCCAGTAGTTGTAGTCAGTTC
>NW_019945312.1:28807-47839 GCF_002910315.2 Salvelinus sp. IW2-2015
TGAATCCAGGTGAAAGCCATGATGCCTTATTGATGTCACTTGTTAAATTCACTTCAATCAGTGTAGAAGAAGGGGAGGAGACTGGATTGTGCTTTGGAGACATTGAGACATGGATTGTGTATGTGTGCCATTCAGAGGGTGAATGGGCAAGACAAAAGATTTAAGTTCCTTTGAACGGGGTAGGTGCCAGGTGCACCCGTTTGTGTCAAGAACTACAACGCTGCTGGGTTTTTCACACTCAACAGTTTTCCGTGTGTGTCAAGAATGGGGGGTCCACCCATTATGCCACCCATAATGCCACCCATTATGCCACCCATTATGCCACCCATTATGTCACCCATAATGGCACCCATTATGCCACCCAGTATGCCACCCATTATGCCACCAATGACTAGAATGGGGAGACCCGTTCCATTCTATTTCTAAGGTGTCAGCTGTTCTTATTTTGTCCCCGTTCTGCATGTCCTCGGCCCGTCTCAGTCCAGCGGCTCTTTCTCTGGGAGGTCCTCCAGAAGTATAACAGTGTACTCTCCAGCGTGGACGTTTTCCCTTGGCCTCTCTTTAGACAGAAACCTCTCCATTTCCCGCTCCGCCTTCTCATCTCCTGAGCCCTTCTTCTCAGATGCCTGGGCCGGTGCATTCCACCTGCAACATGATTTGACATGGTTTAATTCCATGGTTCGTAACTAAGTGACAACGTGTTTCAATCTCATGAACATATTTTCCGGGATGGGTTTGAAAGTGTGGATTTTACCTGTCTCTGGTACCTATGGCAACACAGATTACGACCAAGACCGCCACGCCCGCGACGAAGGCAACGATGATCAACCAACCTGGAGGAGGAGAGGAAGAAGACGAAGCAACAGTGAGTGGAAGTGACCGTGTCTACTGGGTCCTCTAGTATGTCACAAAACATTGTCTTCAAATTTAAACTGCAAAAAGGAGCAGAACGTTCCCTCGTATATCGGTAGCATATCTTGTTAGTTGGGCATGTATGATTCAGGAACTGACCCGATGTATATGAATCATGTTGTCTGGATGGGGTTGGTTTTACAGCAGCTGCATCATGAAGAACTGTGGAAATAGAGATAGATTAACTACAATTTACACTCAAAGAGATGTGTTCAGTACTAACAAAAAAGTTCTGTTCTCATTAGAGCAGGTATATAGACCTGCCAGAGAGCTGACTATTACGACAATGGACATGCCCTAGCCCACTCTGCTAACAGATACAATGGACATGCCCTAGCCCACTCTGCTAACAGATACAATGGACATGCCCTAGCCCACTCTGCTAACAGATACAATGGACATGCCCTAGCCCACTCTGCTAACAGATACAATGGACATGCCCTAGCCCACTCTGCTAACAATACAATGGACATGCCCTAGCCCACTCTGCTAACAGATACAATGGGACATGCCTAGCTATGTGCATTGAATCAAAATCCAGGATAGAAAATAGACAGAAGAAGAATGGTCTAAATGTACATTTAAACAGGTATTCAGGTATTCATAGAAAAATAAAAAGAGGAAAAAGCCAACCTGAGAAAGAAAACATTTAAAATGAATTTATGAAGCACTGATGTTTGACAGTGTTAAGCTATGTCTGGACAAGACTCAAGAGCATTTTGCATAGGTGCATAGGTTGCCTGAATTTCTTTTGCCTGAACCTGATATTCAGCTAACGTACATACATACAGTAGCTGCCAGCACCAAAGCTCTTTTGATGCCTGCCCCTGTCGTCTTGATAAACTGATATTCAGCTAACGTACATACATACATACAGTAGCTGCCAGGACCAAAGCTCTTTTGATGCCTGCCCCTGTCGTCTTGATTCCACTCTGAGAAAACTACACCTTTAATTGGACATTTCCCTCTTATCTTGTCAACCTAATAACAAAAGTAACAACGGATACTGTAAAACAAACAATAAAATAACAACAGCCAGTCCATATTGGTGAAAAATACAGCATTCTTTCTCTTATTTTTGTCTCTCTTTCCAGGCCCATTGTCTGGATCCTTCTGTGTACGCATTAAGAGTATTCACATCTGTCTCCCCGAACAACACCAAACAACTACATGTGTATATTAGAAAGGTAATATMTCTGTGAGACTAGTAGACTACGACCCAAAGTAAAAGGACAAACAACGTAGCTCTACATTTGCATATGGTTTTCCTATCGTTATAGAAACCCTGAGCAGAACATTTGTTTAGGATTCACTACAAAACGTTTCACCTAAATATCTACCTGGATCTAGTATATGTTATATTCACAAAGTGCAAGGAGGCACTTTGAACATGGAGATGTAAGAAAACCCTGCTCTTCAGCAGGTTCCGTCTAGAGTGTTTCTGAGACCCAGTACTGCTGTAAAGTTCACTTCCCTATTGAGATACTACCCAGCATCCACTGCAAGGTCATGGTCTTGTTGTTATATAACCTTACTGGTCCAGGTACAGAGGTTTGTACAGTGCAGTGCAGTGCTGTGTAATTGCAAGCTACCTTTGCGGTCTTTGTATTTAGCATGTTGATACGGCGTACATTAGAAGAAGTGTCTGAAACAGAACTTTATAAAGGTAGGACCGGCCTTCCTTTKTTTCAGAGTCACAAATTAGCATGCTGGAGATGGAGCTGGACTTTTCAAATCCAAATTGAAGGGCAATTTTTCTGTTGATATGGATTATTTGACTGTAATTAACATTGTCGTAATCATCACGCTGACTGACTGAGCAGATTGCGGTTGACAAGGCAAGGTTGTCGTTTAGCATAGAAATACAAACACACAAAGCACTGACTTTCAGAGCCGACCGGCTTACAATACTATATTCCCTCTACCATCTCTCTACCATCTCTTACTCTCCCTCTACCATCTCTTACTCTCGCTCTCTACCATCTCTTACTCTCTCTCTACCATCTCTTACTCTCTCTCTACCATCTCTGACTCTCTCTCTACCATCTCTGACTCTCTCTCTATCATCGCCTACTCTCTCTCTATCATCTCTCTGATCATCTCTTACTCTCTCTCTACCATCTCTACTCTCTCTCTTACTCATCTCTTACTCTCTCTCTACCATCTCTACTCTCTCTCTTCACCATCTCCTACTCTCTCTCTACCATCCCTTACTCTCTCTCTACCCATCTCTTACTTTTCTCTCTCTACCATCTCTTACTCTCTCTCTCTACCATCTCCTACTCTCTCTCATCATCTCTTACTCTCTCTCTACCATCTTCTTTACTCTTCTCTCTCTACCATCTCTTACTCTCTCTCTACCATCTCCTACTCTCTCTCTACCATCTCTGACTCTCTCTCTACCATCTCTACTCTCTCTCTCTACCATCTTCTTACTCTCTCTACCATCTCTTACTCTCCTCTCTACCATCTCCTACTCTCTTTTACCATCTTCTACTCTCTCCTCTACATCTCCTACTCTCTCTCTACCATCTCTTACTCTCTCTCTCTACCATCTCTTACTCTCTCTCTATCATCTCTTACTCTGTCTTTTTCTCTCTTTCTCTTTCTCACTCTTTCTTTGACACACACATTCACACACACTCGAATGCACGTATACGTTATATACAGAACACACAAAACATATAGAATATATTGATTGTTGGTGTGTTTGTCCTCTTACAGCCAGGGGAGGGAACACATTAAATCCTCTTCCTGCCTCTGCACATGTCTTGTTAATGCTGTCCATATGCACCTTGCGTCGTTGGCTGTCTTATAAATACGTAGCAGCCGCATTTGGAGGCATTAGTGATGTTAAGTCCAGAGGTAAGCTCCAGTGCTTAGAGGCTGATCATGTGTGCCGATGCCAGAGTTAATCCTCTAAGTCAAAGGTATTGTAGCTCCTTCAACACACCCAACACTTGTTTTTATTTGTCACTAGGGGGAGTCACATGGTCAACATTCTGCTTCCCTTTGCTGCGGGATGTTGTTACGTTAATGATTTCAGAACATATTTGCTGCTATTGGTTGACTGCAACAAGAGGCAGTAGTAAAGTCAAGGGCTTGTTGAGATAGTTCAATGTTTGCCTTGGCGTTTTGCAATTTTTAATTTTAAGAAAATGTCCATTACCAAGGCTCTTTAAGTTATTTTATTAGAAGCAGCAGGTTTTAGAAAGCGTCAAAGCCACTCTGGAAACCAAAGAAAAGTGAATAGACCACCACTGAATATCTAGCAATCCCTGGAACATCAAGTGTTTCTGGGACATTGTTATAAGTTGTGCAGGGTCAGGAATAGGAATAGTAATGACTGACAGGAGGTTCTCCAAGGAGGGGCTTCTCATCATAACACTCCTCAACTGGTCCTTGTATACAACTGGCAAGCCACATCCCATAAGCACACATTCTCTGAACTGCCTCTGGCGCTAACAAAACCCCTACATTTTTTATACATAAAACAGACAGAAGGATTGCTTTTCCCCCAAAAGGTTGTGCAGCAACAAAAATGCTGCATTACGTATATCAGAGAGCATGCAGTGTCGAGTAAGGTTCAGAATACAACCACCTGAATAGGTCCATTATACTAAACAATGCCTTAAAAATCACCAGCACAGCTTAAGCAATGTCATTTGGAAGTCCTAATCTACTTGTTTAAGATAGGTACAAGTGGATGGGTACCTACGTTGTCTTTGTGGGAGGGGAGCTTCATCCCATAGTCAATGAACTGACCATAGTCAGACCACAGGAAGTAAGACTGATGCACCAACGCTTGTGATTACAGGGCTAAGTGTGTGTACGTTCTTTATTTTGGTCGGGAAGGAAGCTTGTGGAAGTCAGGATGAGGTCGGAGCAGGGTGCTGCTTTACTCTCGTTTCCATGGTTCCTCCTCAACAAGAGAGAAATCTGCAGTGTTGGGGGCCGTTGGGGTGGCCGTTTCCATTGCCCATGGATACCTGCAAGCAATTACCAGGGACATCTAACTGTAAGACCAAGGCACAGTCATAGTGAAGCTGTCAAAGGGTTTGAGCAGAGAAACCAAGGGGGTAATACTTGCAGGCCATCCTTTTGGTTGAATTTGGTTGGTCGGTTGAATTTGGTTGAATTGGTTGAATTTACTGGATTCCCGCAAATTTGGTCCCAATAGAAAAAAGAAAAGAAAGAATATTCTCTGAGTACTGAAGCGACAGCAATACAGAAATAGATTGAATCCTCTCTGAATACTGAAGCGACAGCAGATACAGAAGATAGATTGAATCCTCTCTGAATACGAAGCGACAGCAGATACAGAAGATAGATTGAATCCTCTCTGAATACTGAAGCGACGGCAGATACAGAAGATAGATTGAATCCTCTCTGAATACTGAAGCGACAGCAGATACAGAAGATAGATTGAATCCTCTCTGAATACTGAAGCGACAGCAGATACAGAAGATAGATTGAATCCTCTCTGAATACTGAAGCGACAGCAGATACAGAAGATAGATTGAATCCTCTCTGAATACTGAAGCGACGCAGATACAGAAGATAGATTGAATCCTCTCTGAATACCGAAGCGACGGCAGATACAGAAGATAGATTGAATCCTCTCTGAATACCGAAGCGACAGCAGATACAGAAGATAGATTGAATCCTCTCTGAATACCGAAGCGACAGCAGATACAGAAGATAGATTGAATCCTCTCTGAATACCGAACGACAGCAGATACAGAAGATAGATTGAATCCTCTCTGAATACGAAGCGACAGCAGATACAGAAGATAGATTGAATCCTCTCTGAATACCGAAGCGACAGTAGATACAGAAAATGGATTGAAATTTTTTTCTCACTGACAGGAGAATGTAAAACATTGATGAGTCAGTTTTGTTTTCTATCTTGGCCATGTATTTTATGGATTCTCTGCCCAACAGAATTACCGGTACAATAATGTTGAATAAATCGATTGTAAGAAAACAACTAAATAACAGTATAAAACAGGGATTAGTAATTGTCCCATGCAAGCAAAGCAATAGAACAATGACCCATGAAAACTGGATCAGTAAAATGCTCTGAAAATAAGAGCAGACTTTTCATTGAGTTTCTGGTCTAAAAAATAGCTAGCCACAGTAGAAAAGAAGGATTTTTGACAGGTCCATAAAATGTCTGCCACTGTTTGGATAAACATGATGAAATAGCAGTCTTCAGTGTACCACTAGCCATACAATGTGGATTTAAAATGTGCCTAAAACTGAATCGAATCATGTAAGCAGGGCTGCCACAAATACATGTCCAATTAAGAAAAAGAATCCCACTCATGTCACAGATTAATACAAGACATAGGAAGAAAAGTAAATGCGGAAAAATGTTTTCAAAAGAAAAAACATAACATCAGAATGATAGTAAACTGTCGACAAAAGTACACAGGTATCACAAAAACTGCTTTTCCATATAATTAGTGAGTGAGTAAATAAATATAAGAACATATTTATTTAGTTTCTCCACCTTGTAATATTGTTTTCTCCAAAATAACTGTATAAGGTGACATCAATGTATGTCGACATTCCAAATGACAAGAGAAGAAGAAGCAGCAATTACGGGGAAGTCTACAATTGACTCTCTATATCCTTAAAGATGAAATGTACCTTGCAATCATCTATCATGACTGTGCTGTGGGCTGCAGCGTAAACACACTGGTTGGTGTTGTTCTCGAAGAAGGATTGGGATTTTGTCAACTCAAATTCATCAACTTTTTGCGCGGCGTCAAATGCGTCGAGCTCATCTTTGGATAGGTGGTAAACGATACCCGCCCCGTAGGAGTCCCCAACCACGTTGACGGAGGTTCGGAACCGATCCCTGTATTTTTTTTAGGGTGGGGAGGCAGACACAGAGACAGACAAGTGCAGAAGGTAATCTCTCAGGGGAACAAAGCTGAGGACAATATTTTGAGGAAGACCAGAGTTTTATCCTGAGGTAACAAGAAGATATTGCGTGTGTGTGGAAACATTCTCTGTACGTGTGAATGCAAGTACAAGTGCAAGATTGAGTACTCACAGCAGCCAGTCAACAGCCACCAACAGACTGATGTCTTGGGTGGGTAACCCAACGGCTGTTAGGATCAGTAGCATGGTCACCAATCCAGCACTGGGGATACTGGCCGCTCCCACACTGGGCCAAGGTAGCTGTCAGGCTACAGTCAGGATGAGAGATATTAGTCAATTACACATACATTAATTTCAACCTTATATTGTAGGTACATGAATAATGTTTTTTGTCAAGGTCAATACGTCATCTATAGGGCACCTTGTTTGAACAATCAGGTCACATGACCTGAATTTTAACCTTTATTTAAAGGGTTTCAACAAACGGTCCCTTTCTTATTATGTTAGATGGGCCAGCACTGTCCTCCAGCACTGTCCTCCAGCACTGTCCTCCAGCACTGTCCTCCAGCACCGTCCTCCAGCACCGTCCCCAGCACCATGTTCCAGCATAATCCTCCAGCACGTCCTCAGCACCGTCCTCCAGCACCGTCCCTCCAGCAACATGTTCCATCATAATAACTTTCCACACCGCCTCCAGCACTTGTCTCCAGCACTGTCCTCCAGCACCGTCCTCCAGCACATGTTCCAGCATAATCCTCCAGCACCGTCCTCCAGCACCATGTTCCAGCATAATCCTCCAGCCACCATCCCACGCACCATGCTCAGATAATTGCTTTTATTTTTGTTGTAAATCTAATATCTGGGAAAGGCTTATAATAAAAATGAAATCCTAGGTCATGTGAAATGGTAGTCCAAACCGCAGGGCCCTAGTCATGTAGGATTAGAAGTGTCCTACCTGACAGTGACGATCTGGCCGTAGTCCGAGGTCGATGTTGTTCATCTGGGCGATGAAGATGGCTGCCACAGCCTCGTAAAGCGCAGTGCCGTCCATGTTGATAGTGGCCCCACGGGGAGCACGAATCGCTGCACTCGCTTATCGATGCCCAAGTTCTCCTCCAGACAGCGGAATGTGACTGGCAGGGTACCAGCGCTGAGAGACGGGTCAGAACTTGTACTTATACATATCACAAGACTTGGAATTGTATTAAAACCTGAATTTACATAATATCTATATAATGCATTGAGCATTATGTTCTCTCAAGGGTGACTTTTAAAGGGTCTTACTTTAAGCAGTAAGATTAGTCGACAAGAGTCTAACTACATTGTGGTAGCTAAGCTCTACAAAGCTGGTGTCAGGCATGAAGGTATCAGACGACCGTGTAATGTGGACCCCTCTAGGGCACGAACCACATCTCTGTTGCTGTTATCATCTCAGTGTGAGCTTCGGCTGTGGCTCAAAACCTACTCTGTCATACAATCTATCAAATAGGTTGGGTAATGCAGAGTCCTTAATATAAATGAACTATTTTATCCTAAACTAAGCTAAGGTTTTTAATCTTTGAAAGCAACTTTGCCCTGTAGCACCACGAATAACATTACTCTTGTTTTTAGTTTATCTGTAGAATGGAGCAAAACAAGCAAGGTCAAGGCATCTTGTTTTGTCTGTCTTATCGTAAACAAGCAGAATGGGTTCTAGAATGGGTTCTAGAATGGGTTTCCGGGAAAGGCAATAATAAGTATGACAGAGGGAAAAGGGAGTGTGACAGAGAAGAAGCGAATAGGTTAGAGAATAGGTTTGGGTCTTGTACCTAGATGCTGTCCCAATAGCGGTGACCAGGCCTGGAAGATTCCCATGAAGAAGACATAGGGGTTTTTCTTCACGATGACTAAATTATTAGCGGTAGAATATATGGCACCGTGGATGAAAGGCCCACATTCAACGGTCGATCACGGTCACCATGTACATTCCCAGTTGCCTGGCAACCATTTCCAGATCATCGATTGAGATGATCTTCCCACAGATGAGACAGGCGATACCGAAAGGGGAATACCTGGGAGAGACATTGGTGAGATTAGTTTTGCAGTTTGGTAACACTAATGAAAGGTCAATAGTAGTATCTAATTGGGAATATTGGGGCAAAKATGTACATTGGGGGCCATTTTCCTGTAATAAATAACACTTTTCTCCTTTGYCCACAGTGACTAGAGTGGACTTCCTAGAATGCCTGTTATTTTAGGGGGGTGGGGGGTAGAGGTATATAACTCTAGAGAGGATGAGACTTACCACATAATCATMCCAACAATCCTCATGARGATCTCGTTGAGAACGTTAAAAAACTCCAGCATGAGCTTGGCCTTGTCTCCCATCTTCCCCATGATTATCCCGAAAGCCACAAAGAAACCGATCAAACCTACAGTTTCAAAAGGAGGCAAAAAGTGTCAGATCAATGATTTGGACTGCTAAGACAATCATTCCAGTTAAGAGTTGAGCATGTTTTCTAGTAAGTCTACCAACCTAGCACATTCATCCCACTCTTGTACTGAAGACCCCTTTTGATGGTAAACTGTGGTGGCCCCCTGGTCCTGTTGGTGGGTACGGGGACTTTTGTGGTGACTGTCTGGATCTGCTGGAAGCAGGCCTGAACCAGGTTTTCTGGGAAAAGGTTTCGAATTAGATCGAAGAAGGCGTCCAGACTGGAGACGTCGTCGTTCTTCTTGCCAGGCCCGAGGTTGGACTTCAGCTTGGGGTTACCTGGGTGGATGACCAGCACCAGAATGACACCCAGAGCGGCAGCGATGACTGTGGTGGACATGTAGTACACCATGGCTCGGGTGCCCAGGCGGCCACTGGACTTGGCATCCAACCCTGCCAGTCCTGGAGTGGGAGAGAGGTGAGAGAGGCCCGCAGTTCAACAACCGGTTACGTAAACTACAGAAGATATAACTTCCAGATACTCTAGTGATAAATGCAGTGGCGGCTGCTGAGGGGAGGACAGCTCATAATAATGTCATGGAACAGAGGAAATGGAACGGCATCAAACAGGTGTTTGATGTATTTGATATCAATCCACTGATTCCGCTCCAGTCATTACCACGAGCGTGTCCTCCCCAATTAAGGTGCCACCAACCACCTGTGGATAAAAGCTATAATAACACTCTAACGTACAATGCCTCTAGTGCTAGTACAGACACACGCTAGCAAACGCACTCTACACACACGTATACTGTAYTACATTGTAATATTGTTGTATGGTGATATTATACATTTTGTATTGTAGATATGTAGTGGTGTAAAACTGTTATATGATGTAAAGTTTTCTCTTTAGTTTTATGTGTGATGTAAGTGCCTTAATGTGTTTGGACACCAGGAAGAGTATCTGCTGCCTTGGCAGGAACTAATGGGGATCCATAATAAACCCCAGGAAGAGTAGCTGCTGCCTTGGCTGGGGATCCATAATAAACCCAGGAAGAGTAGCTGCTGCCTTGGCAGGAACTAATGGGGATCCATAATAAACCCAGGAAGAGTAGCTGCTGCCTTGGCAGGAACTAACGGGGATCTATAATAAAACACCCAGGAAGAGTAGCTGCTGCCTTGGCAGGAACTAATGGGGATCCATAATAAACACCAGAAGAGTAGCTGCTGCCTTGGCAGGAACTAATGGGGATCCATAATAAACCCCAGGAAGAGTAGCTGCTGCCTTGGCAGGAACTAATGGGGATCCATAATAAACCCCAGGAAGAGTAGCTGCTGCCTTGGCAGGAAACTAAATGGGGATCCATAATAAACACCAGGAAGGTACCTGCTGCCTTGGCAGGAACTAATGGGGATCTATAATAAACCCCAGCAAGAGAGTAGCTGGCTGCCTTGGCAGGAACTAATGGGGATCCATAATAAACCCCAGGAAGAGTAGCTGCTGCTTGGCAGGAACTAATGGGGATCCATAATAAACCCCAGGAAGAGTAGCTGCTGCCTTGGGCAGAACTAATGGGGATCCATAATAACCCCAGGAAGAGTAGCTGCTGCTTGGAGGAACTAATGGGGATCATAATAAACCCCAGGAAGAGTAGCTGCTGCCTTGGCAGGAACTACGGGGGATTCCATAATAACCCCAGAGAGTAGCTGCTGCCTTGACAGGAACTAACGGGGATCTATAATAAACCCCAGGAAGGAGTAGCTGCTGGCTTGGCAGGAACTAAGGGGATCCATAAAGACACCAGGAAGAGTAGCCGCTAGAACTAATGGGATCATATACAGGAGAGTAGCTGCTCTGGCAGGAACTAATGGGGACCATATAAACACAGAGTAGCTGGTTGGCAGGAACTAATGGGGCATCCATATACCCAGGAGTGGAGTCTGGTCGACTAAGGGCATCTAACCGAGTGAGCTGTCCAGGACTAAGGGATAGAGACTGATGACTAGAGAGGGGCAGGATGAGCATCTAAGCATCCTCACAGGATGTCTCTGGGAACGAGATGATCTGACCCATCAGGGGGGAGCGGCGACATGGGACGCAGTAGTATTCCAGAAACAGAGCCAGTGATCACACCTAGAACACAGAGAGAGAACCCACAGTCATATCAACTGGACCTCTCATTGGTTTCCTGTTGCATTATTTAGACGCCACGTTTACACTCACCGGGCTGTTTGTATTCATACACATCAGCTAGTGTTTATACCCTGAACCACAACAAGCTCTACCTCAGCTCTCGCTACACTTTCACCACACCTTTTAGGCAACCTTATGCACTGTGAGGGATGGGAGGTGACTAAGTGCAGAAAACTCAATTATATAAAAACTAAATTATATTCAACCCCACACTTTTTCATTGTTAAAGAATGCATTCTGGGATCTTAAGAATTTACTAATTTGTAACATATTGTACGAATTGGAATTTGTAACATAAAATATGAGTTGCAAAAAACGAAAATACAAATAAAACGTGCTTTTTGTTAACTTAACATACAAAATAGATGACGGTGTACACAATTGCGCACAATTTTCAGGAACCCATTTTGGCTCATTAGCATTAGTTTCAAAACTACTGACTGAAATTTACCACATCTAAACGACAGGCTAACTTACCAAAAGACAGTAACAATCAGAACACATTAACGACAGGCTAAACTTACCAAACAGTAACATTCTAAAAACAGGCTAACTTACCAAGACAGTAACATCTAAACAAAGACTACACAGTTCTAAACACACAGGTAACTTACCAAGACAGTAAATCCCATCTATACGACAAGGCTAACTTACCAAGACAGTAACAACCAGACACATCTAAACTATACACAGACAGTAACAACCAGAACATCTAAACAACAGGCCTAACTTACCAAGACAGTAACATCTAAACAACAGGCTAACTTACAAGACAGTAACATCTAAACAACAGGCTAACTTACCAAGACAGTAACATCTAAACAACAGGCTAACTTACCAAGACAGTAACATCTAAACAACAGGCTATACTTACCAAGACAGTAACAACCAGACACATCTAAATGACAGGCTAACTTACAAGACAGCAACCAGACACATCTAAACAACAGGCTAATTACCAAGACGTACACAGACATCTAAACAAACAGGCTAACTTACCAAGACAGTAACATCTACTACGACAGGCTAACTTACCAAGGACAGTAACAACCAGACACATCTAAACAACAGGCTACACTAAAGACAAGTAACAACCAGACCACATCTAACAACAGGCTAACTTACCAAGACAGTAAACAACCAGACCACATCTATACAACAGACATAAACATTAACACAAAGACAGTAACAACCAGACACACTCTAATACGACAGGCTAACTTACCAAGACGTAAACAACCAGACACATCTATAACGACAGGCTAACTTACACAAGACAGATAACACACCAGACATCCATCTAACACAACAGGCTAACTTACCAAGCATCACAGATAAATGACAGCTAACCAAGACTAACATTATACGACAGGCTAACTTACCAAAGAACAGTAACAAACAACACATCTAATGACAGGCTAACTTACCAAGACAGTAAACAGACACTCATAGATAGGCTACCTTACCAAGACAGTAACAACCAGACACATCTAATGACAGGCTAACTTACCAGCAGTAACATCTATACGACAGGCTAACTTACAAGACAATAACGAACCAGACCACATCTAAATGAGACAGGCCTAAACTTACAAGACAGTAACAACCAGACACATCTACAGGCTAACTTACCAGAAGCTTAAACAGACACATCTATACAAGACAGGACTAACATTATCCACAAGACAGTAACAACCAGAACACATCTGTATCAAACAGCTAACTTACCAAGACATGTAACTAACCAGACACATCTATAAGACAGGCTAACTTTACCAAGACAGTAACATTCTATACGACAGGCTAACTTAGCCAAAGACAGTAACAAACCAAGACACCATGCTAATGACAGGCTAACTTACCAAAGAATAACAAGAACACACTCTATAGACGAGGACTAACTTACCAAAGATACAGTAAAACGCACCAGAAACATCTATAGGAAAGCTAACTTACCAAGACAGTAACCATCATATAACGCAGGCTAACTTACCCAAGCATAGGTAACCGACCAGAGAACACATCTAAACGAGCAGGCTAACTTACCAAGACAGTAACATCTAAACACAGGCTAACTTTACGCAAGACAGTACAACCATCTAAATTGACAAAGGCCAAACTTACCAAAGACAGTAACATCTATACCGACAGGCTACTTACCAAAGGATTAGTAACGTACGCAGACACTATCTAAACGACAGGCTAACTTAACCCAAAAGACAGTAAAATCTGAACAACACAGGCTACCTCAACCAAGACAGTAACATAATAAATGACAGGCTACACTTACCAAAGACAGTACAAACCAGACACATCTAAACAACAAGGCTAACTTACAAGACAGTAAACGACCAGATCACATCTAATAACGACAAGGCTAACTACCAGACCAGTAACAACCGCAGACACATCAAACATACAGGCCTAACTTTACCAAAAGCAGTAAAACAATCTATACGACAGGCTAACTTACCAAAGAACAGTAACAACCAGCACATCTAAACACAGGCTAACTTAACACAAAGACAGTCAGACACTCGAGCTAACTACAGTAACATTTATACGAACAGTGGCTAACTTAAAGACAGTAACAAACCAGCACACATTAAATGCAAAGGCTACACTTCCAAGACAGTAACATCTATTACAGGACTTACAAGCCAGTAACCAGACTACACAGGCTAACTTACCAAAGACAGTGAACAACCAGACACATCTAAACTGAGCAGGCTAATCTTACCAAATGTAACCAGACCATCTAACGACAGGCTAATTAGAATAACCTACAAGGCTAACAAGCCAGAAAACATCTAAACAACGGCTAACAACGTAACAGACCAGACATTTCTAGACAACAACTAAACTTTGCAGAGACGTAACATAACAGGTCTACCAAAGACAGTAACATCTATATACAACAGGCTAACTTACCAAGACAGTAACATAACGCAAGGCATTACAGAATACATCCTAAACAACAGGCTAACTTACCAAAGAACAGTAGACAGACCTCTAACGAACAGGCTAACTTACCAAGACCAGTAACACTCTAACACCAGCTAACTTACCAAACCTAAACGAACATCTAACAGACAGGGCTAACTTACCAAGACAGTAACATCTAAACACAAGGCTTACTACCAAGACAGTAACACTAAACACAGGCCAACTTTACCAAAGACAGTAACACTATACGACAGGCCTAACTTACCAAGACAGTAAACACCAGACACATCTAACGTACTAGGCTAAAATCTTACCAAGACAGGTAACAAACAGTCAACACATTAACGACAGGCTAACTTACCAAGACAGTAACATTAAACGAACATAACTAACCAGACAGTAACACCAGACACATCTAAACGACAGGCTAACTTACAAGACAGTAACATCCAAGACACATACTGAGACACTGGTCTAACTTACCAAGACAGTAACACCAGACAATCTAACGACAGGCTAACTTTACCAGACAGTAACTACTTATACGACAGCTAACTACCAAAGAAACTGTAAACAAACAGTACTCTATACGACAGGCTACAATTACCAAGCAGTAACATCTATACGACAGGCTAACTTTACCAAGACACAGTAACAACCAGAACACATCTAAGAACAGCAACCTACAAGAGTCAAACGCAATCTAAGTTACGCAACCAAGACCAATTAAAACCAGACACATCTATAGGCGCTCTTAAGACAGTAAGCTAACAACTAACTTACAACTGAACAACCAGTACACATCTAAATGAACAGGCTAACTTAACCAAGACATCGTAACAACAGCACTCTAAACAAAGGCTAACTTACCAAGACTAGTAACAACAGCAACATCTAATCGACAGGCCTAACTTACCAAGACAGTAACAAACCAGACACATCTACCTAGGACTTACAGACGTAACAACGACACTTAAACAGCTGACTCCAGATAACATCTATAGACAGGCTACTTACAAGACCAGTACATACCAAAACATCATACAAGGCTAATTACCAAGACAATAAACCAGACACATTCTATAGCGACAGGCCTAACTTACCAAGACAAATAACAACCCAGACACATCCTATAGGACAGACTACTTACCAATGGATGGTGATGGAAGTGGACTCAGTTATTCATGAGTTTGCTGCAATTATTCCCTCAATCACTAGGCTTGAAGGAGTAGCTCCACGATGGCTCCCAAAGGCATTTCCATGCATCTCTGACCTCACCACTTGCCTCTCATTGTGTTGGCCACTTTAGAGAAGAGAGGAGAATATAGAGAGGAGATTTATCTATTTACTTCTCCTTTGACCCATAATGCCTAGCTGTGTCGACAGTGTATGACCATACTTTGCTCACAGTGAAAAAGGTCCAACTGATGCAGCAACTCCATAAGGGTTCTGCGATGTGGCTTTCTGGTGCCATTTGTAATAATGGCTCCGGGAAACCGATGGCAAAACAGAATGATAATGTATTCATACTATCAAAAATATGTTATGAGGGAGAGGAGGACTGAACGAGTGGGGTACGAGAGAGAGACATGGGAGATGTGAGTATGTATAATCAATTCTCATTTTATTTTTCGCAAAACATTTTGGTATATGTCAAAAACAATTATCTGTACTCTTATTGTTTGTATTATTGGGACTGGTTGACCCCAAGTTGCCAATTCCCCATTTCCCCGACGCTTCTGAATACTACTGACGTAGCCCCTCGTATTAGTGAAGGGTTCCACTTGAAAACAAAAGTTATTTTTTAGAGGGTTCAACCTAATTGGGACAAATTTCAAGGTAGGACACCTTACATTTAATCATTAGAGAGCTCTACCAGCCGTTCAATGGAAAGTAATTACTGTCCCCTGGGATGACCCAACCGCTAAGACTCTCAACGACAGACCTTTTTAAGTCTTGCCTTGCTTAGTTCTGTAAAGCCACCAGTTATTTATTTAACATTTTTTACTTATAGGTATATCCAGTTAAGCAAGGAAAATTCTTATTTTACACATGACGCCTACCACCGGCCAACTCGACGATGCAGAGCCAATTGGGCGCCGCCCTATGGGGACTCCCTATCAACGTCGGCATTATGATGCAGCCTGGATTCGAACCACTGAGATGCAGTGCTTAGACCGTTGCGCTATGGGAGCACACCATGACTTGTGTGTTAACTCATGTGGTGTGTTCCAGTGTCTGTCGACAGCACGACTTAAACTTAACCTCTGTTATCTCTGCCTCTGATCTGGGCCAGTCTGAGGAATGCAGTGATTTTCCAGTGAATGGAGCTTCTTCGTAATCTTATTCCTCTGAGATGGAAGTCTTCACTTTCAGGTCATGCCCATCTCACACTCCTCACACCTCCTCTCCTCCATCTCTCTACCTAATCGCCTCATCATGTCACCGCAGCAACAAGTCTCCTGGCTTTGTTGTGGTCTGGCTTAAAAGCTCTTCAACTTAAGGTCCCCGACAGTCCCTACTCCGAGCATCATTAAATCACATCTCTTGGGGTGTATTAAACAACTTGTGTGCTGTTGTGTAACTTTGTCCTTCCCGCATTCTGGACATCGTGTGTTTCGCCGTGTCCATATTGTTTCATATTTACACTAACACTCACTGTCAAATACCGTCCATTATCCTGAGATGGGGCTTTCTGTCTGGGTCCCCTGCTACACTGTTACACTGTCCAAAATATGTTGCACCCCCTGAACAGCCTGTACGCACTGGCAAATGTCTCTCGATTGAGGAGAAAATTGAGGTTGGTTAAATCCCTGTTTTCTAAACCATATTGAGTGAATTTGTAACTGGAGTAACTGTTTGTGTTGCATACTGTTTTACATCCACAGAACCAAGAAGACGTGACGGGGAGGCAGTTAATGAGTTGTGAACTGCAAATCAATCAGAGGCTGTTCTGACACATCAGTGCCGGACATAAGCCTGATAAAGGCGACAAAATTAGCCTGTCTTGCACACAGTGGTTTAGTTACACAACCTCTCAGGGGTGACCCAGGAACTGTCAAGGTGTGCCAAGCTGCGATTAAGACAGTCTTGAGCAAGGGATTACTGTTTGATTCACAGATTCAGAAATACAGATTCACAATACATAACAAATAAAATCACATATTTAAAAAAACACAATTCTTCACATAGCTCTTTGGCAGAAATGGTCCCCTCACCAAGAGTCATCCATACTGCCTATCTGCTCTATGGTGCATCAAGTACCAAAAAGCTTTTACGTTCAAAGCCTAACACAATATATCGCTAACAGTCAACTGCAGCCTGACTGTAGCAATTGTGAAGCTCTTGAATCAGGATCAGGGCACATACGATTTGCTAATGTCATTATGTGTCTCATTAGATTGGGTACATCTCATTGAGCTGGATGGTTTCTCAAGGCCACCTGGCTGGGTTGGTGCAGATGAGGTCAAAGGGGAGAGTGTCTCAGCTCTCTCACCAGAAAAGGGATGACCTCTGATTCCCAAAGGTCAAATGACAAATAAATTAAGAATGATCAGAGAGACGCCGGAGCATTTTCCCTTTTTACGTCAGGGGGACAACAAGATACGATAAACTGTATGAGAAATTCTACTCAACAATACTGTGCATAATACTGTGAGATGCAACTTTCAATCCTGCCTTCAAAAATCCATGACAGCAACTGCCTAGTAGCGGTAAAATAAATACAGCACGGTAGAAAGTAGAATGTAGAAGGTTTGAAGAGAAACATTCTGGAGCACTTCAAGAAAATGTTTCTAAACCTTTCATATTCATTAAACCTTTAACATTTAGTTTACCGTAGTTGTTGTCTGGAATTTGGAATGGAAAGTGAGTACTAAGAGTCACTACTCAGTCAGCCATGGGCTCAAGGATAGAGTCAAAGAAAGTCAAGGAAAATTCACGGTCTATCCATCTTGGAGATTCAGTGAAGATCCACAAACGTATGAAGGTCCCCTTGCCCTTAAATAAGGGAATGTAGAAATCTGGAGGCTATGCAGGAGTAGATCTCAAGAAGAAAGCCAGCAGCACCTTCTCAGCATCCAATCGAAATACAATGAATAATCAGCAATGCCATGGAAGCTAAGATGGTATCCGCAGTACTGAAGTCGACTCATCCAAGCATGTGTGTAGACCTGAAGTGACCAACCCTGCAGGCTGGACTTGGGCTCCACGTTCAGCTTAATTGTAAGCGGCGAGTGAAATCCTTGGTGCCTCCTCTTTCTCCTTCTCTACCTGTCTAATCCGTCCTTAAAAGCATGCGCTGTAATGCTTTTCCCTCGGATGTGAGGCGGGATAAAGACGCACGAGATCTCAAACAATCAAGCAAGCCTGCAAGCCAAGTGCTGAAGAAAGGAACACTTGGCTGTTGCATTGAAGAGACATGTGCGTTGTATAGCCAACCAGATGTAAACAAAGAGAAGAGGGAAGTTTGAGTAGTAATGAATCAGAAAGATGGGCTTTTTAACTCACACTTTAAAAAAAAGGATTAGAACAATAAAGGGTTCTCGGCTTTGTCCTTGAAGTTTAGAAGAACCCTCATTCTAGGTAGAACATTTTCTCCATACAAAGAAGGCCTTTTAGAACCTTTCCTTAGAGAAGGATGAAAAAGGTTCCATAGTAAGAATCAATCGTCCTT
>NW_019945313.1:0-10069 GCF_002910315.2 Salvelinus sp. IW2-2015
TCCACCCATCCCTCTCTTCATGGTCTCTCCTAACGCCCACTCCATCCTCTCTTCATTCTCTCTAACGCCCACTCCATCCCTCTCTTCATATCTCTCCTAAAGCCCACTCCATCCCTCTCTTCATATCTCTCCTAACCCCACTCCATCCCTCTCTTCATATCTCTCTAAGCCCATCCATCCCTCTCTTCATATCTCTTCCTAAAGCCACTCCATCCTTCTTTCATATCTCTCCTAAAGCCCACTCCATCCTTCCTTTCATGTCTCATCCCTCTATTTATCATTCAGACATTTCAGTCCTCTTTTCGTCATTAAGCTGTCGAGAGACACGGGATAACAACCAGTTTCTTATCCATTATTATTATCATTATTATAATTAGGATATTGAGCCCATTCCTACTTCTACCCTGTTCTGTTCCTACTGAACCTGTCCCTGTTCTGCTTCCTACTGAACCTGTTCTGTTCCTACTAACCTGACTGTTCCTTACTGAACTCTGTCCTCTGACTTCCCTGTTTGTTCCTACTGAACCTGTTCTGTTCCTACTGAAACCTGTTTCTGTTCCTACTGAACCTGTTCGTTTCCTACTGAACTGTTCTGTTCCTACTGAACCCGTACCTGTTCTGTTTCCTACTGAACGTCCTGTTCTGTTCCTACTGAACCTGTACCTGTTCTGTTCCTACTGAACCTGTTCTGTTCCTACTGAACCTGTTCGTTCCTACTGAACCTGTTTCTGTTCCTACTGAACCGTCCCTGTTCTGTTTAATACTGACCTGTACCTGTTCTGTTCCTACTGAACCTGTTCTGTTCTGTTCCTACTGAACCTGTTCTGTCCTTACTGAACCTGTTCTGTTTCCTACTGAACCTGTTCTGTTCTGTTCCTACTGAACCTGTTCTGTTTCCTACTGAACCTGTACTGTTCTGTTCCTACTTAACCTGTTCTGTTCCTACTGAACCTGTCCCTGTTCTGTTCCTACTGAACCTGTTCTGTTCTGTTCCTACTGAACCGTTCTGTTCCTACTGAACCTGTTTCTGTTCCTACTGAACCTGTTCTGTTCCTACTGAACCTTGTCCCTGTTCTGTTCCTACTGAACCTGTTCTTGTTCTGTCCTACTGAACCTGTTCTGTTCCTACTGAAACCTGTTCTGTTCCTACTGAACCCTTCTGTCCTACTGCAAGACCTGTTCTGTTCTACTGAACGTTTGTCCTACTGAAACCTGTTTGTTCCTACTGACTGTTCTGTTCCTACTGAACCTGTTCTGTTTCCTACTGAACCTGTTCTGTCTACTGAACCTGTTCTGTTCCTACTGAACCTCTGTTCCTACTAACCTGTTCTGTTCTACTGAGCCTGTGTGTCCTACAGAACATCGCTAAGGCGCCACAGACTCAACCACTGCCAGAGAGGAGTTTAGGTATTAATTGTTGCTTTGACACAACGGTAAACATAACAGTGGACATTCGTTATCTCCTCTCCTCTCTTCCTCTCTTCCTCCCCTCCTTGCATTAAACTCTACCTTGTCCTTAGGTTGCCCAACAGTTGTCTTGATTTCACATCTCTGCCTCTCCCTTCTAATCCTGGAAACTAGAAACATGTGTGTGTTGTGTGTGTGTGTGTGTGGTGTGTGTTGTGTGTGTGTGTGTGTTTTGTGGTGTGTGTGTGTGTGTTTGCGTGTGTGTGATTACAAGCAGATGTGCTAGATGTGAGATAAGGTGTGTTTGTGCCTTTCTGTGATTGTCTCTATACAGAGTAAACAAGCTCGATCTAACCTGCAATGCAATCTATTATCAAAGGAGTGTAGGATTGAGGGGGAACAGCCAGAATGGACATGGAACCAGCACACACTATGGTTCGTAACAAGGTTCTCTAGCTGTGCCATAAAAGCCCAGCTCTCTTGGCATTAAAGGGGTAGTAGCAACTACAGTAGTAGTGTTGTGATGGATGGATGGATGGATGGATGGATGGATTGATTGATAGATAAATAGATAGATAATTGGCATGACAGTAAATGCACTGACTTGGATACACTTCCTCACAGATTCGTTGCTCTGGTTGGCAGACACACACACCGAGGTGTCATGCCCCCTCAGATTTGTGGTTTTAAAAGAATTGCAGATGTTAAATTAATTACTAAACTTTAAGCCCACGTTTACCAAAGTCCTATTTCCACAGCAACAAAGTCAAAATTGTCAGGACAAGCAGGAGGTATGTTTGTAAATGAAATTAGTCAATCTACAGTTGAAGTCGGAAGTTTACATACACTTAGGTTGGAGTCATTAAAACTCGTTTTTCAACCACTCCACAAAATTTCTTGTTAACAAACTATAGTTTTGGCAAGTCAGTTAGGACATCTACTTTGTTCATGACACAAGTAATTTTCCAACAATTGTTACAGACAGATTATTTTAACTTATAATTCACTGTTTCAACATTCCAGTGAATCAGAAGTTTACATACACTAAGTTGACTGTGCCTTTAAACAGCTTGGAAAATTCCAGAAAATTATGTCAGGCTTTAGAAGCTTCTGATAGGCTAATTGACATCATTTGAGTCAATTGGGAGGTGTACCTGTAGATACATTTCAAGCCTACCTTCAAACTAAGTGGCTCTTTGCTTGACATCATGGGAAAATCAAAAGATTTGGGTTCATCCTTGGGAGCAATTTCCAAACGCCTGAAGGTACCACGTGTCAGCTGTACAAACAATAGTACGCAAGTATAAACACCATGGACCATGCAGCCGTCATTATCCGCTCAGGACGGAGGACGCGTTCTGTCTCCAGAGATGAACGTACTTTGGTGTGAAACGTGCAAATCAATCCCAGAACAACAGCAAAGGACCCTGTGAAGATGCTGGGAAACAGGTACAAAAGTTATCTATATCACAGTAAAAACGAGTCTATATCGACATAACCTGAAAGGCCGCTCATCAAGGAAGAGCCACTCTCCAAGCTGCCATAAAAAAGCCAGACTACGTTTGCATCTGCACATGGGGACAAGATCGTACAAAGATCGGGACAAAGCTATCAGGATCGCATCATGAGGACGGAAAATGATGTGGATATATTGAAGCAACATCTCAGACATCAGTCAGGAAGTTAAAGCTTGGTCGCAAATGGGCTCCAAATGGACAATGACCCCAAGCATAACTTCCAAAGTTGTGGCAAAATGGCTTAGGACAACAAGTCGAGGTATTGGAGTGGCCATCACAAAGCCCTGACCTCAATCCTATAGAAAATGTGTGGGCAGAACTGAAAAAGCATGTGCGAGCAAGGAGGCCTACAAACCTGACTCAGTTACACCAGCTCTGTCAAGAGGAATGGGCAAAAATTCACCCAACTTATTGTGGGAAGCTTATGGAAGGCTACCTGAAACATTTGACCCAAGTTAAACAATTTAAAGGCAATGCTACCAAATATTAATTGAGTGAATGTAAACTTCTGACCCACTGGGAATGTGGTGAAAGAAATAAAAGCTGAAATAATTCTCTCTACTATTATTCTGACATTTCACATTCTTAAAATAAAGTGGTGATCCTAACTGACCTAAGACAGGGAGTTTTTACACGGATTAAATGTCAGGAATTGTGAAAAACTGAGTTTAAATGTATTTGGCTAAAGTGTATGTAAACTTCCTAATTCAACTGTATTAACCCCTGGTCATTTTATGAAGTGGGCTTTAGCAACAATTCTTAACCCACAATTCTGTGTTAAAACAGTGGACTAAGTATTTGGACAGAACACATGTTGGGTTATTTTGACCCAGCCAGTTGGGTCACAAACAACCCATTGTTTTCTTTCGGCTGGGTTATTGAGGTATGATCCACTGGGTCTGATCTGACTGGGTCTGATCCACTGGGTCTGATCTGACTGGGTCTGATCTTACTGGGTCTGATCCACTGGGTCTGATCTGACTGGGTCTGATCCACTGGGTCTGATCCACTGGGTCTGATCTGACTGGAGGTGTGGCTTAACATGGGCGTGGCTATTAGATCGATCTGAAGACTGGAGGTGTGGCTTAGCATGGGCGTGGCTTTTAAATCGATCTGAAGACTGGAGGTGTGGCTTAGCATGGGCGTGGCTATTAGATCGATCTGAAGACTGGAGGTGTGGCTTAGCATGGGCGTGGCTATTAGATCGATCTGAAGACTGGAGGTGTGGCTTAGCATGGGCGTGTCTTTTAGATCGATCTGAAGACTGGAGGTGTGGCTTAGCATGGGCGTGGTCATCTAGCTATAGAATCACTCCTGGAGATATCAGGAGATATCAGGAGTCCTCTAGCTATAGAATGACTCCTAGAGATATCAGGAGTCCTCTAGCTATAGAATCACTCCTGGAGATATCAGGAGTCCTCTAGCTATAGAATGATCCTGGGAATATCAGGAGATATCAGAGATAGCAGAGTCCTCTAGCTATAGAATCACTCCTGGAATATCAGGAGATATCAGGAGATATCAGGAGTCCTAGCTATAGAATCACTCCTGGAGATATCAGGAGATATCAGATCTCTAGCTTAGAATCACTCCTGGAGATATCAGGAGTCCTCTAGCTTATAGAATCACTCCTGAGATATAGGAGATATCAGGAGTCCTCTAGCTCTAGAATCACTCCTGGAGATATCAGGAGATATAGAGTCCTCTAGCTATAGAATCACTCCTGGAATAAGAGTATCAGGAGTCCTCTAGCTCTAGAATACTCCTGGTATCGGAGATATCAGGAGTCCTCTAGCTATAGAATCACTCCTGGAGATAGAGATATCAGGAGTCCTCTAGCTCTAGAATCACTCCTGGAGATATCAGGAGTCCTCTAGCTATAGAATCACTCCTGGAGATATCAGGAGTCCTCTAGCTATAGAATCACTCCTGGAGATATCAGGAGTCCTCTAGCTATAGAATCACTCCTGGAGTTATCAGGAGTCTCTAGCTATAGAATCACTCGCTGAGATATCAGGATATCAGGAGTCCTCTAGCTCTAGAATCACTCCGGGAATTCAGGAGATATCAGGAGTCCTCTAGCTCTAGAATCACTCCTGGAGATATCAGGAAGTCCTCTAGCTTAAGAATCACTCCTGGAGATATCAGGAGATATCAGGAGTCCTCTAGCATAGAATCAATCCTGGAGATATCAGAGATATCTGCTATTAGAATTGAAGCATAATATCATGATGTGTGTATTAATTATGATGCCATTAACATGCCTGTAATGATGATTGATATGTGGTATGATCCCATGTGCTGTAATGTGGAGGTAATATCTTAGGCGTGTTAGTGCACTATATTGAGAATGACTGAATGACATCCTCATTAAAATGACAGTTGAACAGGTAAAGAGGTATGCTTAGATAAGCTATACAGAAAAATATACTTTTATTTTTTGACATAGAATTAGGCATCAATGATTATAGCTGTTTGCAGGAAAACGCTGTTTCAGGTGTTTGAACGTAATTTGTGCCCCCTCTAAAAACAATGGGTGTACGACGACCCTGCACACACACACACACGCATGAACGCACGTACACACACATGAACAAACACACACACGCATGAACGCACGTACACACACACACGAACAGATGCACGCAGGCACGCACGAACAGACGCACGCACGCACACACACAGAACACTGGTGGCTGCCTCCCAAATGGAAGCTATTCCCTATATAGTGCACATAGAGCCCTCTGGGCCCTGGTCCATAGTACTGCACTAGGTAGTAGGTAGTAGGACACACAGCTATATCAATGAGCTGGCAGGGAGATGACACCACAAAGGCAGAACTCAGGTCTTCATTACAGTTTTTCCTGAATGCTTGAAACACTGACAGTGATTCTTGAAGCACTATCTCTGAAACCATGAACCCTTCTAGTCAATGCATTTATCAACCAAACTGAACGTTCTCTCTGCTTYACACTCAGGTTGTAATTTTAYARCACACTTTTTGCAAAAACTGTAAACATTGTTCTCTACGTTGCTACACTATTTAGCCAGTTGCCTTTCCACATTGACACATGTGAAAACACTTTCAGATAATGAGTTCACTTACTAATCAGAGCTTGAGCACTATAGATAGACCACAGGTAAACATTTGCTTTGGACAACAATGGAGGCCAACACGGTACAGAGAGTAAAAGGGGTGAGATCTAGAGGAGGAGGAGGAGGAAAAGGAGGACGAGGAGGTGAAGAATTAAGAGGGGAGGAGGTGAAAGGAGTTGGAGGTGAAGGAGGAGGGGAGGTGAAGGAGAAGGAGGAGGAGGTGAAGGAGAAGGGGATAAAGGAGGAGGAGGAGAAGGAGGTGAAGGAGGAGGAGGTGGAGAGAGGAGGAGGAGGAGGGTGAAGGAGGAGGTGAATGGAGGTGAGGAGGAGGAGGAGGTGAAGGAGGTGGAGGAAGATGTGAATAGGAGGAGGAGGAGGAGGTGAAGGAGGAGGTGAGGAGGGGAGGAGGAGTAGGAGGAGGAGGAGGTGAAATGAGGTGAAGAGGAGGATGAGGGGTGAAGGAGGAGGTGAAGGAGGAAGAGGAGGAGTGAAGAGGAGAGGAGGAGGTGCGGAAGATGTGAAGTAGGAGGGAGGGGAGAGAGGAGGAGGTGAAGGGGAGGAGAAGAAAGGGAAGGAGAAGGAGGAGGAGGAGGAGGAAGGAGGAGGAGGAGGACGGTGGAGAGAGAAGGAGGTGAAGAAGGTAAGAGGAGGAGGGAGGAGGAGAGGAGGGAGGAGGAGGAAGGAGGAGGAGAAGGAGGAGGAGGAGGAGAGGTGAAGGAGAGGAGGATGTGAAGGAAGAGGATGAGGTGGAGGAGGTGAGAGTAAGAGGAGAGTGAGGCAGGAGGAGGGGAGAGAAGGAGGAGTAGGAGGTGAAGGAGGTGAAGGATGTGAAGAAGTAAGAGGAGGAGGAGGAGGAAGAGGAGGATGGTGAAGGAGGGAGGAGGTGTGAAGGAGGATGATGAGGTGAAGGAGGAGGAGGTGAAAGGGGGAGGTGGAGGAAGAGGAGGTGAAGGAGGGATGATTGTGAAGGAGGAGGAGGTGGAGGAGGAGGAGTGAAGGAGTGGGAGGAGGAGGAGATTGTGAAGTAGGAGGAGGACGAGAGAGGAGACGGGGAAAGGAAGGGGAATCAGGAACACAATAACTGATGAAATCAGAGCTTGAGCACTATAAATAGGTCACAGGTAAACTATTGGTTTGGACAACAATGGAGGCCAATACTGGTCACAGGTAAAGGTCACAGGTAAACTATTGGTTTGGACAACAATGGAGGCCAATACTGGACAGAGAGTAAGAGGGGTGAGAACTAGAGGAGGAGGAGGAGGAGGAAAAGGCTGGGCAACGGGTTCAACCAAATCTGAGTTGTTATACTGTTGCAGGTTATCATCCGGATATTTAGAAATGAGAACCGGTAAGTAACGGTAGTCTTACTGGTACAGTTATATGTAATGTACTTTCATAATGAGAAGGATCTATCACTAAAACCATTCAAATGTTTTTACTTTGCAAGAAAAACCAGCATCTGTTGGAAGAGGTTGACTGTTCACCCCAGAGCAGGAGGTCCACATTGTAAATACGGTCATTGCAAATAATTGCATCAGACTCAGAGAACTGCAGGACCGCATAACGGCAGATAACACCGTATTCCAAAACGTCAACAGAGTGAGTCTCATCTGTGCACTGTCTCGTCTACTAAAGCACAATAGAATTAGGATGAAACAGCTGTACGGAGTCCCTTTTGGAAAGAAACTCAGACCGTGTAAAACAACTGAGATATGAATATGTGCAGGTAAGCTATACTGTCCTATCATTGGTACAGGATCTGGAAGTGTATGGTACTACATCATGTTGACTGATTCCTGTCTTTTCCTACATCATGTTGACTGATTCCTGTCTTTTCCTACTGTCCTACATCATGTTGACTGATACTGATCCTGTCTTTTCCTACATCATGTTGACTGTTCTGTCTTTTCTACTGTCCTATACATCATGTTGATGATCCCTGTCTTTTCCTACATCATGTTGACTGAATCCCTGGTCTTTTCCTATGTCCTACATCATGTGACTGATCCCTGTTTTTCCTACATCATGTTGACTGATCCCTGTCTTTTCCTTTACCTTCATGTTGACTGAATCCCTGTCTTTTCTACATCACATGTTGATGGTCCTGTCTTTCCTACTCATGTTGACTATCCTGTCTTTTCCTACTGTAGCTATCATATGTTGACCTGATTCCTGTCCTTTCCTAGCTGTACTACATCATGTTTGACGTGATCCCTGTAATTTTCATACCATCATGTTGACTGATCGTCGCTGTCGTTTCTACTGTCCTACATCATGTTGAACTGATCCTGTTCTTTCTCCTACATCATGTTGACTATCTCCTTCTTTGTCCTACATCATGTTGACCTGATCCTCTGTCTTTTCCTACTACTCATGTTGACTGTCCCTGTCTTTTCCTACAATCATGTTGAACTGATTCTGTCGTTTTCCTAATTACATCATGTTGACTGATCCCCTGTTCTACGTCCTTCCTACTCATGTGACTGCATCCTGTCTTTCCTACTCAGTACTCACATCATGATTCGGACTGATCCCTGTCTTTTTTCATACATCATGTTGACTAGATCTCCTGTCACTTTATCTACCTACATCATGTTGACCTAGCTGCATTCCTGCATCATTTTCCTGATCTGTCTTTTCTACATCATGTTACTGATTCCCTGTCTTTTTCACTAGCCACATATGTTGACTAATCCCTGTTCTTTTTCTGCATCATGTTGTACTGATCCTGTCTTTTCCTTCATCATGTTGACTGATCCCTGTCTGTTTCATACATCATTCGTTGACTGATCCCTAGTCTTTCCGTGACATCATTTGCTGACTCCCTCTGTTCTTTCCTAACGGAATCATGAGTTGACTGATCCCTATCTTTCCTAACTGCTACTCATGTTGACCTGATGCTGTCTTTTCTCTAACCATCAATGTTGACTATCCTGTCATGTCCTACATACACATGTTGACTGATCCCTGTCTTTTCTCAGTGACTTCCTTCTTACTACATCATGTTGGAACTGATCCCTGTCTTTCCTGCATCATGTCGACTAACTGCATCCCTGTCTTTTTCCTACTTTACATCATGTTGACAATGATCCCTGTCTTTCCTACATCATGTTGAAGCTGATCCCTGCTTTGTCCTTGCATCATGTTGACTGATCCCTGTCTTTTCCTACATCAGTTGCACTGATCCCCTGTCTTTTCCTGACATCATGTTGACTGATCCCTGTCTTTTCCTACATCATTTGACTGATCCTGTCTTTCCTTTACTATCCATTTGACTGATCCCTGTCGTTTCCTACATCATGTGCCTATCCCTGTCTTTTCCTACATCATGTTTAACTGAATCCTGTCTTTCCTCATCTGTTGACTGATCCTGTCGTTTCCTACATCATGTTGACTGGATCCCTGTCTTTTCCTACTCAGCTACATTGTCTTGTCTTGTCTCTTTTCAGAGAGTCATGAGCTCGAAGCAGATACAGTGCATCATGAGCTAATATATGTGGACGAGGCAGGCTTCATCTTGCAAAAAACAAGGGGCAAGGGGCAGAAATATCATCGGACAACCGTGCCATCATACCATCTCAGGTGCAACATAACACTGTGTGCAGCTATTAGTCAAAACGGCGTCCTTCACTATCATGCAATCCTAGACCCGTACAACACTGCACACAATTATCACATTTCTGGACACCCTCCGCAACAGACGAATCCCTATGACCAGGGGTCAGAGCAGCCCAGGTACTTATCATCTGGGACAATGTTAGTTTTCCACCGGTGCTGTGGTCCGCAATTGGTTCACAGGCTCACCACTTTTCATCTGCACTCATATCCCCCCCCCCAATACTCTCCGTTCTTGATCCTATTGAGGAATTCTTTCTGCATGCGTTTGCGAAGGCGTATGGTCGCTAGCCCCACCAACGCGTAGACCTTCTACAGGCACTGGAGGAGGGCTTGTGGCGACATGGATCAGGGGTCATGCCAGGCCTGCATAGGGCACTCCAGGCCATACCTTCCACGCTGCCGAGCTCAAGACGACACGCATGTGGATGAAG
>NW_019945313.1:15315-20489 GCF_002910315.2 Salvelinus sp. IW2-2015
TACACACAACACCACACATGCACACACACACACACACACACACACACACACACACACACACACACACACACACACACACACACAGCACACAGTCCATCTGTCCATCGATCTGCAATCCACTGGACGCAGAGCCTTGGTACACACACACACACACACCACACACACACACACACACACACACATCACACACACACACACACACACCACAACACACACACACACACACACACACACACAACACACATCACACACAGTCATCTGTCCATCGATCTGCCATCCACACTGGACAGAGCCTTGTACACATGCACACACACACACACACCACACAACACCACACACACACACACACACACACGAGTCATCTTCCATCGATCTGCATCCACTGGACCAGAGCCTTGGTACACACACACACACAACATCGTCAACACACACACACACAACCACACACACACACACACACACACCACACACAACACCACACACACACACACACACACAGTCCATCTGTCCATCGATCTGCCATCCATGGACCAGAGCCTTGTACACACACACGACACACACACACACACACACACACACACAGCCACACACACACACACAACACACACACACACACACACACACACACACACACACACACACACACCACAACACACACACACACTACACACCACATCACACACACACACACACACATCACACACACACACACACACACACTGTCTACACCCAACACACTCCTCAGTAATATGTGTTGAAATAAGGAAGGAGGAGGATAAGAGAGGGAGAAGCAGGAGAGGAGAGGAGGAGAGGGAGGAGAGGAGAGAGAAGAGGAGGAGAGCAGAGAGAGGAGGAGGAGGAGGAGGAGAGGAGAAGAGGAGAAGAAGAGGAAGAAGGAGAAGAGAAGGAGAGGAAGCAAAGATTGGAGGAGGAGAGGAGGAGGAGATGGGGGAGATTGCACTCTTTGTTCACTGCTGAAGCAGCCAGACAGAGTCAGACTAATGCCCCTTGACTCCAACTATTGATGTTTGCTAGGTAGCATTGGCTGGCACTAGTTGGCTATACCAAAACTCATCCTGTAGCTTGTTCTCCATCTTCTTTTTAAATAATRAGCCAGCATGTTTACAGCTCTTTTATTTCCATTACTGATCAAAAACTAATTTCCTCATGCTCTACCTTGTCCTTCTGCAGCAGACATTTAATGAGCAATATGCTTGTGCTTTATCACAATAAAATCACAGTATGGAATCGCAATACATCCGCACCTAAGTATCGGCATAGTATTGTATCGTTAGGTCCCCGGCAATTCCCAGACCTACCAACCAACTTCTCATGACGTTGGCCTGAGGGGGGAGGTTTATGACCCCCTTAAATACCTTTCCCTTTTTCCTCTCTCTACTCTACCGATGTGACTATTGAAAATCACTTTGTTAACATGGAGAGTCTGGGAACATCAAAAGGTGGGAAACTGAACCAGTTGAAAATATGTGTTGGTACTTAATGAATACGATTGTCAGATCAGTTGGCGTCTGAGACATGATTACTGATGATAAGACAAAAACTGTATCTTGGAAAATCTGCACATTCTAGTTATCAGATTCACATGGAATTGTTGTGCAATTTAAATGTTTAAATATGAAACTATTTGTGAAAAGATGAAATGTAATTTTTTAGCTTCTTAATGAGAGATCGGTTTGTCAGAAGAACACCACTCTGCTCACTCAGAGGCCCCGTCCAAGTGAACCGTCATTGGTTGTAAACTATGAAACACGGCCCTCTCTACCAATCCTATATAAGCCCCTTGACGAAAATGTATCTTTCTGTTCCGAGAATGTTAGGGCGACGGTCCTATGTTAAAAGGGCTCAGAGAATAACRTAACGAAATTAGCATCGAATTTCAACGTGAAAATGACAGCCAACACGACTATACCAGCCAGAATGTAGCATGAGCTTAAAAGTATGGCAACTTGGTATGAACTTTGAACTCTTATTCACTCCAGAAGTGATACCTCCTAGCCATTGAGTTAGCAGCAGTCGGCTGTAAATGTGGGCTAGGAAAGGACGGACGACGTTTCCAGTCTAACAAGCACAACGATACTACAACGTATCCAGTTTACCACCAGAGACATTCTTCAGAGGACCAGATATCCATGCTGGACCGCCCGGTCTCCCATCTACGGACAATCTACCGAAGCGCAGCTCAGAGTAAATATTTATTGCATTCTCCTTTTTCAAATGGGCGGTTATTTAGAATGCATAAGATACTGTATTTACGATAGCATAGCTGCCTACGGCCCGATAGAGGCACATAAAACCTTTTTGTTCCTCAGTCTTCCCGCTCTTTCACTCAAACCCACCCCCCCCTCTTTGTATAACCAGCTGTCATATCTGTTCCGTCTGCTAGGAACGTTTTCCTTTATGACATAATTTGTAATATATGATWCATTCTRTGTATATGTAATTCTGTGTGATTATTTAGGTATTTAGTAAATAAATGATTAAACCAAATTCTGTATTTCTGATTCAACTTGTTAGCCAGGGTTCGTGAAGATAACCAAGAATKTATAACTTTCAGATGAGACTGAAATAAGGTGACGATTAAATATTGACTGCTACTGATGTAAAATATTACTAGGTCTTTAAGAGTTTATTCGGAAGATAACAGCTCTATAAACATTATTTCGTGGTGCCCTGACTTTCTAGTTAATTATCTACCTGATTAGCTTAATCAGGTAATATTAATTACAGAGAAATGATTTTATAGAATAGCATGTCATATCACTTAATCCGGCATAGCCAAAGACACGACACCTCCCATACTTTAGTTTCTGTCTACAGTAACTAGACCATAACATCTTGGAGGCGCTCTGAAAGCATGTTTGTATGGCTCTGAGGCCAGGCTGAACAGATTGGTCATGCAGTGGTTCGGTTTACCAGGACATTTACATATTGCCACTGGACTTGAACACAACAGAGCAAAACAAACAAGGTTGATTGGAAAAGGATTTCTTATTAAGCAAAAACAAACTGTCTCTAAACCAATCAGCACACAGCTTCACACTATTCACCCCCCCCCCCCAAAGTCATACTTTTAGAGACACCTTTTGCAGCAATTACAGCTGGCAAGTCTTTTTGGAGTAATGTTCCCCCATTAGCTTGGCACATCTACCACTGGGATTTTTGCCCATTTCTTCAAGGCAAAACTTGCTACCAGCTCCTTCAAAGTTGGATGGTCCGCTGGTACAAGCAGTCTTTAAAGTCATACCCACAGATTCTCAATTGAAGGTCTTGGGCTTGACTAGGCCATTCCAAGATCATTTAAATGTTTCCCCCTAAACACTGAAGTGTTGCTTTAGCAGTAATGCTAATGTTCATTGTCCTGCTGGAAGGTGAACCTCTGTCCCGGTCCTCAAATCTCTGGAAGAATGAAGACAGTTTCTCTCAAGAATTTCCCGTGCTTATAGCGGCGGCATCCATCATTCCTTCCAAATTCTGACCAGTTTCCCAGTCCCTGCTGATGAAAAACATCCCCACTGCATCATACTGCCACCACCATGATGGTGTTCTCGTGGTGATGAGAGGTGTTGGGTTTGCGCCAGACATAGCGTTTTCCTTTATGGCCAAAAAGCTAAATTTTTGTCTCATCTGACCAGAGTACCTTCTTCCATATGTTTGGGGAGTGTCCCACATGCCTTTTGGCGAACACCAAACATGTTTGCTTATTTTTTTCTTTAAGCAATGGCTTTTTTCTGGCCACTCTTCCGTAAAGCCCAGTTCTGTGGAGTGTACGGCTTAAAGTGGTCCTATGGACAGATACTCCTATCTCCGCAGTAGAGCTTTGCAGCTCCTTCAGGGTTATCTTTGGTCTCTTTGTTGCCTCTCTGATTAATGCCCTCCTTGCCTGGTCCGTGAGTTTTGGTGGGTGGCCCTCTCTTGGCAGGTTTGTTGTGGTGCCATATTCTTTCCATTTTTTAATAATGGATTTAACGGTGCTCCGTAGGATGTTCAAAGTATCTAATATTATTTTATAATCCAACGCTGATCTGTACCTCTCCACAACTTTGTCCCTGACCTGTTTGGGGAGCTCCTTGGTCTTCATGGTGCCTCTTGCTTAGCGGTGTTGCAGACTCTGGGGCCTTTCAGAACAGGTGTAAATATACTGAGATCATGTGACAGATCATGTGACACTTAGATTACACACAAGTGGACTTTATTTAACTAATGATGTGACTTCTGAAGGTAATTGGTTGCACCAGATCTTATTCAGGGGCTTCATAGCAAAGGGGGTGAATACATATGCACGCTCCACTTTTCTGTTTATTTTCATTTCACTTTGGACTATTTTGTGTATATCTATTACATGAAATCCAAATAAAATCTATTTACATTACAGGTTGTAATTCAAACAAAATAGGAAAAACACCAAGGGGGATGAATACTTTTGCAAGGCATTGTATCTCCTCTATCCCCTCTATCTCTATGTATCTCCTCTATCTGTCTATCCCCTCTATCTGTCCATCTCCTCTATCTGTCCATCTCCTCTATCTCCTCTATCCCCTCTATCCCTCTATCCATCAATCTCCTATATCTCCTCTATCCCCTCTATCCCCTCTATCTTCTATGTATCTCCTCTATCCCCTCTATCTCTATGTATCTCCTCTATCCCCTCTATCTTCTATGTATCTTCTCTATCTTCTATGTATCTCCTCTATCCCCTCTATCTTCTGAGAGAGGATCTTGTTACCTAACCGTAAGCCCTACCCTTATATCTGTTACCTAACCGTAAGCCCTACCTTATATCTGTTACCCTAACCGTAAGCCCTACCCTTATTATCTGTTACCTAACCGTAAGCCCTACCTTATGTGCTGTTTACGCCCTAACGTAAGCCCTACCTTATATCTGTTACCTAACCGTAAGCCCTACCCTTATATCTGTTAATCGCTACTAACCGGTAAGCGCTACACTTTAATCTGTTACCTACCGTAGCCGCTACCCTTTATCTGTTACTCCTAGACATGATCCTTACTATATCTGGTTTACTCGTCTAACCGTAAGTCCCTACCCTTATATTTGGTTCCCTACACCGTAAGCCCTACCCTTATATCTGTTAGCCTACCCGTTGTATCCTAGCCTTATATCTGTTAAACTGCTAACCGGTAAAGCCTAACCCTTG
>NW_019945313.1:22181-26774 GCF_002910315.2 Salvelinus sp. IW2-2015
CCTACCCTTATATCTGTTACCCTAACCGTAAGCCCTACCCTTATATCTGTTACCCTAACCGTAAGCCCTACCCTTATATCTGTTACCCTAACCGTGAGCCCTACCCTTATATCTGTTGGACATTGGTCTAGTAACGATACCAGGATAATTCTGTCTAAGGGTAGCGCATGCTAAATTAAGCATACATAAACATTGAGGTAGATTAAAACTAATGATTAATGATTTGAGGGAGTACGGTGGATTTATCATTATTATCAGGTTTTGTTTTTTATAGTTAAAACTTTTGTTTTGCTGTATCGGTGTAGTATAACGAATGCTAACCAAGTGTTTTGTGTTTTTTTTTCTGGGAAAATGGTGGTTTCATTGTCTCTCTTTGAAATGTTTCCTGGGGCAATGATTTTGGGGAGAGTGAGTGAGATTAAGGCCGTAAACTACCAAATTAAATAAGGCCTGGACCTTTTGGGTTTGTTTTGACCTTAAGGTATCCACACACAACACATTTGTTAAGACTATTTGCTGGTGTTTTTAAAATACTGTGTTTGATTTGTGTTTTCTATTACCTTTGGGTTTAGTGAGTTTTCCATTTGTCTTAGTGCCCCGGTATCTTAAAGGGGCACACACATGGAATTGTCAGAAGTTTTTATTTTCAGAGTTTTTAATTAAACACATGAATTCTTTTTGATAAAGGAATGTTCTGGAACCCTGGGATACGACATGTACACTTCTCTGAAGGGTTTCTATGACCTCTGTCCTCTGTGATGACTTTCCAGTGTGGTTTGATCACCCTCATTGGGAAGCTATTTGGATAATGAATGTATGGTCATTTGTAATACTGATCTAAATGGTCATATGGGTACAATTTGTTTTCTTTATGGAGTTCTTAAGAGTAGTGATTTTATTTTTTATTTTGTTCTTTGAAATATTTTTTGACCAGTAGTAGTGTTTATTTTGTTGTTGTACACATTACTCTCATGGAGAGTTATGTGTCAAAAACGGGGGAGGGAACAGTCCTCTGAGATTTTGGATTGAAGTTTACCCACCTTGAGTGATATGTGAATATTGTGTTGTTTGTTCTGTTCTATTCCCGATGGGTTATAGGTCTAACTTCCTGATCCTGTGGCTCTACGATGGAGTTAACAGTGTGATGGGGAGTATAAGCCAATTTGAAAGAATAGTTTCAATAGAATGTGCTGTTATTCTCTTTGACACATGTTTAGACATTTGTATTAAGAATAATTGGTAAAAGTAATCATTTATCATATAGTTTTATGAACTGAACTAAACTGTTGTTCTGATCTGTCCTCTCTTGAGGATATCATGAAAAGTGACATCTGACGTTGTCTTAATGCATGGAAGAGATAATCGGACCGAACAACGTGTGTACCTCAAACCCCCTTCTATAACTGGCTGAAGAAGAGTGACAAAGACGTTGAATACGGCCCTGTCCGCACCACTTCTACCGAGAGACCTGAGTCCTGAGCCAGCAACCTGTATGCAGCGTCCAATCAGAGCTATCGACTGCTTTTCCCTCATGTCTTTTCTCTCAGGAGTGTGACAGGAGTCCACGTGGAGTGAGCATGGGGAGAAATCTGTTCTGAACTTCTCCTATGTCGCTGGTACACTGGTTGATGAATGGACAAGACATAATGGGTGGTAAAGGTGGCGGCAGCTCAGGTGAGACGTTGAAATTGGGACATTATCATGGGCCATCCACTTTGAACTGTAAAGCTTTCTGAAGAAGAACGAAAAGGACGCCAGAAGAATCTGTGCCTGAAGGAGGGGGTTGGTTCAACTGCCCAGAAGTGTTTTAGACTTTTGGGGTATCAGGTTGATTGTAGAGGTCTACACACTACATAAAATTATAGTCATTTGGATTAAGAGATTACTGATCTGTATTATAATCGTGATTTAAAAAAAAGTTAATAGTAGAATTATGGGATAATTATACTGGATGTTAATATGAATGTACATTCTGCCAATGTTGATGTGTGTTAAATTGAGTTTTTTTTACTTTGAGTGATAAGACCAATTTGAATCACTGAGCATTGTCATTCTAAATTTTGGTTGGATAATTAATTGGGTTTTTGATTATGATTTGGAAACTGAATGATTTAAAAAAATGAAGGATTGATTTGAGTGTAGTATGTTAATAACTATATGAGTGAAGCAATTCATGTATTATGGATTGAGTGTTTTGATTGTTGTTGTGTACTAAAGATGTTGACACTATTCTCAGCATGCCCTGGTGTATGGAGATGGTGAACTCTGACCCGGAGAGTGAAACTGATCCTAATCTCTTTGATCTAAAGGAATTGCCTTATAAATAGTGGAATCATGATGCTTGTCTTGGGTCATGTTCATTAGGCACCAATGGAATAAAATGTCCTTTAACTAGGAGTCACTACCTGGATTTGTCTAACAAGATATGCTCATTTTAGTTTCTGAGGTGGAAATAGTTCATAAATAGTTATTCCCACCATGCTGATCCATTGGAGTGTGATAGATAACTAAAGCTTATTTTATTAAACTCCATTGTTGCATGCACTGCATTATGCGTTAAATATGCGCGTTTCACTGTCTATGAAAATATAGCTTTGAATCTTATAAACTGTATGCATCTTCTGTTTTTCTTCATGGGTTCGTGCAGGTGACTGTGTATCATGACCTTCCCAGACAAATTGCTAGAACGCTTAGAAAATGAGTTGGAGGTGGAAATGGGATACGTTTCATGGGAGGAGGCTGAGCCAGTGCTATAGCAGCCGGTCACATGCAGGAACACATGCAATGAGTTATTGCTTTTGGCTTTTTGGTTTATGAAGAATGTATGCCTTTTCTACATGTGAATGAATGTTCTTAAATCCTGTAATTTTCGTTTAAGTTGAGAGGATTCTCAAAATGGGGGATTATGGTGGAAAAATTGCAAGATTATGTTATAATACTTTTATTGCATCAAATGGTTGTGTTATGCAACAGAATAGAGGACTCTGGGAGATAACACTGACAGAGATTTATGATGTCTTTTGGGTGATTAAACCTAAAGAGCATTCCAGAGCATGAGTTAATGTTTCTGTTTTATACTGTACCAGGGAGAGAGGGTTCCAGTTTGGAGTCGGAGGGACAGACACTGGTCTCTATTCAATGAAAACTGTTGACACAGCAGATACTGTCTGCTGTGAATTATAGATATATTTCATACAAATCTTAACCTTGTGACCCATTCTATGTATCTGTTGTTCGTCATGTAGGTTGAAAGGGGTGTATCTTGGCTATAAAATACCTTTGTACTTTTGTCTCAGTTCTCTCAACGAATCATTTGACCGTGAATCGTCGATCAGCCATCATTATCGTAGAGCACTCAATCGATTCACTTTATATGTGTGCTCTGTATTGACCTGCTCCCTTAATAATAAGTGATTAAAGATTTAGTTGAAGTATAACTCTGAATTGTGTGATAAGTTTGTCTCTCCTCATTTGATAGTAAAGAAATTAACCACCACACCTAACCTTAAGCTCTACCCTTATTCTAACCCTAACCTTAATCCCTACCCTTATTCTAACCCTAACCCTAACCCTAACCTAAAGCCCTACCCTTGTTCTAACCCTAACCCTAACCTAGAGCCCTACCCTTATTCTAACCCTAACCCTAACCTAAAGCCCTACCCTTATTCTAACACGTTTGCTAGAAGGCTACGCCACGAAATGTCGTCATTAATAGTACTTGGCTGCTCGAACAGAGGTGTCTTGGTGAGCAGACAACGACTTATACTTAGGTTAGGGTTTAGAGACGTGACCCCGAGACCAGTAGGGCTTAGGTTGGGGGTTGTGGAGGTGTGGGTGGAGAGACGTAAGAGGGTAGGGTGTGAGTGGAGGGGTTAGGGGATAGTAGAAGCTACGGAAGGGTAGGTGCTATATAGGTTCCGGGTTTAGGCGGGTTAAACCGATGGATAACGAGGTGAGGGGGATTTAGGTTTAGAATATAAAGCGTTAGGGGGCTTGTAGGGTTAGGAGTTAGGAATATAGGGTAGTGGAAACTTTTAGCGTCCCAGGTGTTAGGGTTATCGAATAAGGGTAGGTGGCGTTAAGGGGTTGAAAGGTTAGGAAACTAGCGCGATTAGCGGTCTTCTAGGTTAGGCGTTAGGGATTTGAAATTAAAGGGGCTATGGGTACGGAGGTATTAGATGTGGATTTAGAAGTAGGAGAGTAAGGGCAGGCTTTAGTGAGGTAGGGTTAAAGAAGAATAATGGGTAAGGCGCTTTAAAAGGTTAGGGTCTTAAGGGTTAAGGGAAATAGAGCCGGTAAGAGCGCTTAAGGTTTGGTGTTGTAAGCACTATGTAAGGGTGGTAGGGAGTATGCTGGTTAAGTGTAGAATAAGGGTAGGAGCTTTAAGGTTCGAGGGTTAAGTGCTTAGAATAAGAGAGGCTTTAATGTTAGGGTTAGAATAAGGGTAGGGCTTTAGGTTAGTGTTAGAATAAGGGTAGGTGCTTTTAGGTTAGGGTTAGGGTTAGAGAATAAGGGTAATGCTTAAGGTTAGGGTTATAATACGGGTAGGGCTTAAGGTTAGGGTTAGAATAAGGGTAGGGCTTGAGGGTTAGG
>NW_019945313.1:26799-42621 GCF_002910315.2 Salvelinus sp. IW2-2015
ACTGATTAAGGCTGGTGGAGTGGTGATGTGCGTGTGTGTGTTGTGCACTGTGTGTGGTGTGTGTGATGCGGTGTGTGTGTGTGTCGTGTTGCGGTTGTGTGTTGTGTGTGATGGTGGGTGTGTGCTGTGTGCGTGCGTCGGCGTGCGGTGCTGTGCGTGCGTTTTGTGTGTTTGCCAAATCAATACATATTTTAATTCAATCACATGCTTCAATAAACAACACAGGGTATATACTAACCAGTAAATACGACCGCCGCGCCTTCACAACGTGGACAACAATAGATGAATAATAACACACAAGGAATAAATACACAGTGAAATAACATAAGATACGGGGTACCAGGACCAAGTTCGCTGCTGAGTGCGGTACGAGGTAATTGACGATAAATAGGTGAAACCTATAGCTCTATATATGCTAACTAACCATTCATCAGTTTTATGACTTGGGGGGTATGAAGCTGTTTAGGGGCCTTTGGTTTCCGCGACCTTGCGGCAATTGGCACCGCTTGCCTAGTAATTATTTTTAGATCTAGATTGCTTACTCACAGTCCTGTATTTCCACTAAATCCATCATTTCCCTGTTGATTTGAAACTCGCTGCCACTAACATCCACAAACCCCTCTCAGCCAAGTGATGCTAAAACAAGCTGTTCAGTTCGTCATACCAGCGGATGATCCAGCTTTAGCTCGCATCACACCAGGACAGTGGAATACCAGCGCTGTTAGATCTCTCGCATCAACACACAGGACAGTGCGAAACTACCAGGCCTATTAGTCCTCTGATCAACACACAGCGACACGGAATAACCAAGGGCTACTTAGTCTCTGTATCAACACACAGCACAGTGGCAATACCAGGCTGTTAGTCTCTGCCATCAACCACACAGGGACAGTGCGAATACCAGGCTGAGTCTCTGCCATCAACACAACAGGGACCAGTGGAATACCAGGCTCGGTTAGTCTCTGCAATCAACACACAGGACAGTGGAATACCAGGCCGTTGCTCATCCAAGATGCAGTCGTACTGTCAGATCAGTCACAACACACAGCGACAAGTGGTAATACCAGGCTGTTTAGTCTCCTGTATCAGTATCAAACACACAGGACAGTGGCAATACCAGGACTGTTAGTCCTCTGCATCAACACACAGGACCAGTGAATACCAGGCTTTAGTCTCTCCTCATCAAGTATCCAACACACAGGACAGTGGAAATACCAGGCTTGTTAGTCTTCTGCCCACATACACACAGACAGTGGAAATACCAGGCTAGTTAGTTCTGGCATGCAACACACCAGGACACGGAATTCCAGGCTGTTGGTCCTGCATCAACACGACAGGCACAGTGGCAACTACCAGAGCTGTGAGTTCTGCATCAAACAACAGACATCGACAATACCACGGCTGTTAGTCCTCTGCATCAAACCACAGGACACTGGCCAATACCAGCTGTTAGTCTCTGACTAGCAACACACAGGACCAGTTGGAATAGGTGTTAGTCTCTGCATCAACCCACACAGCGGGAATACCAGGCTGTGAGTCTCTGCCATCAACACACAGACAGTGGAATACCAGGCTGTCTTAGTCTCTGCATTCAACACACAGGACCAGTGGAATACCAGGCTGTAGTCTCTGACCATCAAACACACAGGACGTGGAATACCAGGCTGTTAGTCTCATTGCATCAACACACAGGGAACATGGAATACCAGCTTGGTTTAGTCTCTGCATCAAACACAGACAGTAGGAATACCAGGCTGTTAGTCGTCTGCCATCAACCACACAGGACAGTGAATGACCAGGCCTGTTAGCTCTCTGCATCACACACAGTGGACATAGCAGGCTGATTGTCTCTGCAGGGTGTAGGTTTGATTTTCTAACCTAGCTCTATGTCCTTACAGGAGACCACCATCACTGAGCATTAAGCAGAAGATCATGAAGATTCCAGACGCCAGTGGGAGTCGTATTGATGGGTTTCCTCGTGATGTGGACAGGCGCTTTCGTTTGAGGACCCAGGTGAGAGAAATAGACCGTGGTATTGATACTACTGATGCATACCCTGTATATATGCTAACATGTATGTACCATCCACTTAATAGCTTTATATAGCATCTACTTATACCTATACCACTGTAATATATAGCTATACTACCTGCTATTGCTACTATACACAACTATAGCCTATACTATCATAGCCTATACTACTGTAGCTTTACTGATACCACTGTAGATAATATAGCTACCTCACTACGTATGCTACTTACCCACTGTTTAATATATAGCCTATACTACCTGTTGCTATCACAATAATACTATACCAACTGTACTATCATACATGTACTATATCTACTAGACCGTATGCTACTTATACCCAGCTGTCAATATATAGCTGATACCATACTCCTGTCATGCCACTACTATACCACTCGTAATATCAATACCTATATGCCAATACCTGTATACTACTATATCCACTGATATAAATAAGCTATACTACTAATATGCTACTATACCACGCTAATATATAGCTATGCAAATAACTACTGTATACTACTTACCACTGTAATATTATAGCATGATACTACTGAGTAATAGCTCGCTATACCACTGTACATATATAGCTAGTACTTACTGCTAGGCGACTATACCACTGTACATATATAGCTTATACTACGTATGACTACTATACCACTGTAATATTAAGCTATACTACTGTCTATACTACCTATACCACTGTACATATTTATAGCTATACTAGCCATACACTCTACTAGTATACTACTGTATGCCTACTATACCACTAGTAATCATATAGCTATAACTACTGCTATCACTACTATACCACCTGTTAATATATAGCTATTCTACTACTGATATGCTACGTATCACCCACGTGTAATATATAAGCTATACACTTACTGTTATGCTACCGTATTTCCACTATAATACATAGCGTATTGTTAATACTACTGATACTTACTATACCCACTGATATATTTATACGCTATATTGCTATCACTACTGTATCACTACCGACTACCACTGTAATATATAGCTATAATGCTATAATTATTATTACTAACTATACACTGTAATGATAAGCTATAATGCTATATTATTGATATTACTACTTTATCACTGCTAACTATATAGCTATATTGCTGCTATACTTACTGTGACTCCATATACCACGTGCTAATTAATTGCGTATACTACTGTTGTGCTACCTATACCCTTAATATATAGCTATATTGCCTATAACTACTGATAATTACTATACCACTGTAATATATAGCTATATGCCTATACTACTGCTATACTACTATACCACTGTAATCTATTGCTATACCTGACGGGTGTGTTGGTTGAACATGGCCACGTCTTTCCACACAGACAGAGTTCACAACTTGTTCTGGATAATCCCATGTAAGGATCTAGAGTTCATACTTCAACAAAAGTATCTGTGTTGATAAGCAAATGCTAAAGCATCGGTTTGCTCCTAGCAGGACTCCGTAACGGAAATATTACTGTTTTGTCCCTCATGAGACCCGTAGCAACAACAACAGCCTCAAAAGTCCTCAAAATAGTCTGAAATCATCTAAGATAAATCAATAAATCTGTAATTCATTTTGACCTTTTTTGCAGAGAATGTCTTAGTGTGTAATTTTTACATCTAAGATGTTTGGTGCAGTTTTCTCAAATAAATAAATCTGCATGAAAATTAGTTGTTCTAGCCCACAACTTGTTCCCATCCTCACTAGAGTAAGTACTGGTTGACCAATCATCGACGAAGGGGAGAAGACTACTGACCTTCGAACTGCCTCAAGATGTTGTAGTTCCCCTGTTCTCCAGGTCGTTGCTGTAAATGAGAACGTGTTCTCAGTCAATTTACCTGGTAAATAAGGGTAAAATAAAAATACATTAAAACAGCAAAACAACAAAAACTTGCTGAACACCAAAATGTCGTCATAATATATGCTCAAAATGTTTTGACGCAACATACTTTAGGTTAGGGTTAGAATAAGGGTAGGGCTTTAGGTTAGGTTAGGGTTAGAATAAGGTGTAGGCTTTAGGTTAGGGTTAGGGTTAGAATAAGGGTAGCGTTAGTTAGGTTAGGGTTAGAATAAGGGTAGGGATTTAGGTTAGAATAAGCGTAGGGCTTTAGGTTAGGGTTAGAATAAGGGTAGGCTTTAGGTTAGGGTTAGGTTAGAATAAGGGTAGGCTTAAGGTTAGGCGTTAGGATAAGGGTAGGGCTTTAGGTTAGGTTAGGGTTACGAATAAGGGTAGGGCTTTAGTTATAGTTAGAATAGGGTAGGGCTTTAGTTAGGTTAGGGTTAGAATAAGGGTAGGGCGTTAGGTTAGGGTTAGGGTTAGAATAAAGTAAGGCTTAAGGTTAGTGTTAGAATAAGGGTAGGGATTTAGGTTAGTGTTAGAATAAGGGTAGGGCTTTAGGTTAGGTTAGGGTTAGAATAAGAGTAGGGCTTAATGTTAGGGTTAGAATAAGGGTAGGGCTTTAGGTTAGTGTTAGAATAAGGGTAGGGCTTTAGGTTAGGGTTAGGGTTAGAATAAGGGTAATGCTTAAGGTTAGGGTATAATAAGGGTAGGGCTAAGGTTAGGGGTTAGAATAAGGTAGGGCTTAGGTTAGGGTTAGAATAAGGTAGGCTTTAGGTTAGGGTGTAGAATAAAGGTAGGGCTTTAGGTTAGGGTTAGAATAAGGGTAGGCTTTAGGTTAGGGTTAGAATAAGGGTAGGGCTTTACGTTTGCATGGACAGAGCAGGTCGTGGTTCTATCAGCTAAGTGAGAACGAGGAAATGGGATGTTTGTTGCTCATAAAGACACAGTGGGCCACACAGGACCAAGCCTGCGTCCCAAATGGCACCATATTCCCTATCTAGCGCACTACTATGGACCAGGGTCCATAGGGGTAGTGAACAAAGTAGTGCGCTAGATAGGGGATAGGGTGCCTCTTCAAGCAGCTGACAGCTGAGTCATGGCTGGCAGACAACCAGGACGTTGGTAATGAGATGCGAGAAGAGAACAATCCCACACCCACCCATCTAGCCCATCAAGATAATGTATTTCTTTAATATTTCTTTATTCATTCTTATTTACAATGACGGCCTAGGAACAATGGGTTAACTGCCTTGTTCAGGGGCAGATTGACAGATTTATACCTTGTCAGCTCAGGGATTCGATCCAGCAACCGAAACCCACGCTCTAACCACTAGGCTACCTGCCGCCCGTCACGATAATGTTAGCCCATCAAGATAATGTTAGCCCGCCACAATAATGTTAGCCCGTTATGATAATGTTAGCCCGTCAAGATAATGTTAGCCCGTCAAGATAATGTTAGCCAGTCAAGATAATGTTAGCCCGTCATGATAATGTTAGCCCGCCACAATAATGTTAGCCCATCAAGATAATGTTAGCCCGTCATGATAATGTTAGACCGTCATGATAATGTTAGCCCGTCAAAATAATGTTAGCCCGCCAAAATAATGTTAGCCCATCAAGATAATGTTAGCCTGCCTCGATAATGTTAGCCAATCAAGATAATGTTAGCCCGTCACGATAATGTTAGCCCATCAAGATAATGTTAGCCCGTCACGATAATGTTAGGCCATCAAGATAATGTTAGCCCATTGGGGTAATGTTAGGCCGTCACAATAATTTTAGCCCGTCATGATAATGTTAGCCCATCAAGATAATGTTAGCCCGTCACAATAATGTTAGCCACATCCAGATAATGTTAGCCATCAAGATAATGTTAGGCCGTCACAATAATTTTAGCCCGTCCATGAATAATGTTAGCACCATCAAGAATAATGTTGCCCGTCACAATATGTTACTCCGTCATGAATGTTAGGCAGTCAAGATAATGTTGTCTGTCAGCGATAATGTTAGCACCGTCATATAATGTTAGCCCATCACGATATGTTAGCCATCAGATGGCAGTTAGCCCGTCACAATAATTTTAGCCCGTCACACATATGGATGGTCTCAGCTTTCAGGAGAAGTGTCTCCACACCCCGCATGATCAATGTTCACGCTGGCAGTCTATCAGGAGATAGTGTCTATCCACGCATCTGCAGTCTCATCATCATGGTCTGTTAGGGCGTCAAGTAAAGCGACGTCATAGGCTATTAAGTGGTGATTTAGTCCTGGTTCAAATAAATAAATCTTGCCTCATACGCTCGCACGCAGAGACAGGACCTGTCATGTCATCATATTTGGGGTTGTTTAGCTACAGATCACGAGAGGATGGAGTTTATGGTGAGCGTGTGTAGTAAAGATATGATGTATAGTGCTATTTGGTCATTACACGATAATGTTAGCTGGGACTGTGCGCAGTACAACGCATGACTGTTCATGTGTTGTAGTCTCACGGCAATATGTGTCAAGCGAGTGCGTGGATCGTCCAACGACTAAATGTTAGCTTATCCCACACAACACGCAAGGTAGGGGAGTTTCTTGCCCTCTCCCGTCAGCGATCTCATACGCTAGTGCATCTCAAGAAGTCTGATCTCAGATTGACAGCATCAAGAAGATTGCTTTACGTCAGATGTAGTCCAGATATAAAATGAGTGTAGCCTCTCTGTATTGTCTAGTGAGAGGCGCAATAAAATGAGTGGTTTTTAGCTGTCACAAGCAAAACATCATTCGGGATACAACCATAGATGCTGGTTAACCACATTGATGTCATGGATATTAGCATTCCTCTCGCCTGGCCAGGGACCTCACATCATTGGGTAATGCTCTCTGTCCAGTTATGCATACATGTTCACTCATCCCCAGCGGCGTGTTTTTGTCCAGGTTGAATCCAGCTTCATATAATTTCTCAGACAGCACTGTGACATGAGTAGATATAATTGTGTAAGTTTGCGCTGTGCATTGCCCATCTCATTACTAAGTCTAAATAATAGTATAAGTTATCCACAGTTTTACAGTATTTTCCAGTATGCATAGCTGTGTAATGTTCCCTGATGTTCGCGTCACGTTATTCAGAGAGTTAGAGCCTCCTTATCTGGACATATTGATACAGAGTCTCGTTTACAGACTCAAATCGATTTCACGCGTTTTTCTGTCACATACAGAGGTAATGAATGTTGACTGCGCTCTCATTCCTCAGTAGATTACCTTTTTAGCGGACCTGTCGCATGTAGACACGGTCATAGTGATAGCTTCGTAGAGCGCTGACGTTCATATCTCAACAATGCTGCAAGATGTTGATTTGATACTGCGAGAACTACTCGCTCACTACGCCAACTGGTCAATTTAATAGTACCCACAGTTTTATTGGCATGTTGCCCAGGGACAGGGGACTGGGACTTACCATGACTATAACAGACTAGTCAGAGAGTCTGATCTGGCGGAACATTGGATAGACTCAATATCACCTGTATCACCTCTCCTCCTCAGCTTGGGGAAGGGGCAAAGGCGATTTGTCACACTACCTAATCTGAAAGAGAAGACTACGCGCGGAATAGGACTACATAATAATAATGTGGTGTACAAATATGTGAGAGAGGACTCATGGATACTACGTATATTGTACTCAGGGGTAATAGAGGTGACTGGATCCAACTTATCAATTGAAGGATGTCACTACTCACTGTTTTTTCTGACTATACACAGGGAACTATGGTGTACTATTGATAAGAGGGGAATCGATTGAAACACACTCTGCAAGATCATTGGTGTGCAATAGGGGACTCGGTTACTCAACACACTATAACCGTCCGTCGGACTAGGGCGATAACATGGGACGAAATCTATAGGCTGTTGGAGACCTCAACATGGGTGGAAAATGAGACATCGGTGGGCATTACTTCAACCGGGATAAGAGGCAGAGAGACTCGGATACAGTACAGGGACTAGGGGACTGGAGACAACACTATACAGGGTGTCTACGTGGGGATCCTCTTGCGACACTCACTTAATTTGTCCTCCAGAACGCGAGACTATACCGGGACTCGCGTCTGCCACATGCTGTCTCCACACGGGTCTGTCTACTCATGGCCCGCGACCCTGGACACACTATTAAACCACTGGGCGTGACTATGCGGATTTGTCCATGGATTCCACTATGCACAACTATTTCGCCGACTAAAGAGGGGAACTCGGATAACACGCTCTCTAGATATGTCTCGTGTGGTAGAAAGGGGACTGAAACATAGCGACGAGAGCCAAACAATTGGAGTAGGGCGATTCAGCTGAAATAAGGGCTGTTGTACTGGAGGCAACATTGCATTTAAACATTCTGATAACAGCAGAGGTGGGATTCTAGTAGGTGGGATCTTCCAGGACTGACGATCTCAGTCAGACAGGGACTAGGGGCCAGAAGATAGCACTCAGATACAGAACAGTGGGAGACTTATAGGGCGCACTAGTGTGATCTCCTATATATTTTTTGAACTGTGGTGTTGACTTAACAGTGTGTGTGAGCTGGAGTTGTGACTAACATGCAATATGAAAACGTGCTAGCAATATATACAAGAGGATCATAGGGGACTGGACAGATTTATTATGCAGCGTAGTGGAGTGTGGATGAGACACAAGAAGGTCATCGGATCTTCAGGGGGAATAGAGGTAGGCTCCTTGCAAATATGCATTGGTGATCTGTAGTGAGGAGACGTCAGGATAATCGTATAACACAACATGAGTCGCAGACTAAGTTTAGGGATTCCATACCGCAGATTTATGTTTCTCGATAGTACTGTGTAAGGAAGGATAGTATGTGGAACATAGGATACTACTATCATGTTTCGCAACACGCGGATATAGGATGGTTGGTGCAAACATGACTGAATAAAAAGAAGGACTCAGCGGTACATGGACTAGCTAGTTTCCACTATATTAACCACTCTATAGGAGCGCATAGGGGAAGGTGTGTGCTCACACTCAGACACACCGGAGACTAGGGGGACTGGACACCCTATACAGGGAGCTAGGGGACTGGATACCCTATAACAGGGAACTAGGGGAGCTGGATACACTATAACGCGGCTGGAAGGGGACTCGGGTGGTAGCACGATACACGTCTAGGAATACTAGAGTGTGATTTAGCAGGAGCTACTAGTCGCCAGTAATCCAACAAAATTCCCAAGACTTATAGCAGGCGCACTATATGTAATATGGGAGGAGGACCAGCTCGGACCTCTGCGTTTTAATCCTTTATTGTTATATCTCACACTCCATAGTATATTATACACACCAGGGGATCTAGAGGGAAGCTATAGCTAAGTAACAACGAGGTATCTGTGCGCAGATCGAACTATACCATGGGCGACGATTAAAACGCGCACGATCTGGACACTAGCCTCGTTCCAATTTAACAGTTGCTGATTACACAGGGGTAGCGTAGAATAGTGGAACTGCGATCAGCACTAAGCTTTGATTTGAGGAGAGTGCAAGCAATTACATAGTAGCTTGGAATAATACTTTATAAACCAATTAGGAGGCACGCATTGGGCAGTGTCCACTTGAATACTTGATTTGAACAGAATGTGCAATTGGTTCATTGATCAGTATAACACTTTGCACATTACTCTCGCTGCATCTAGGTGGCCAAAATCGATATCTGCAGCCTGGGCTGGACACTATAACTTATGGCTTAATCATCTACTGCATTTGCAAAAAGAATGATGGAGAGCCGAAAAAATAAACAAAACGCATGTTTTTTTCTTTGTATTAATCATTTTAGCCAGATCAAAAATGTGTGGATGTCTCCGTAATAAGATTAGATTAGTGATCACACAGTCTCCCCCTACGCAATAACTTTTCTGTAAAGTGTTTTCCTGTTAGATAAGTGTTATCGCCACTAGTTCCCTCGGCTTTCAGGCCTTGATCTGCAGGTCCAAGATTCTTCTAGCTGTGGATATACTCTGTTGATAGTAAGAGGTTTCTCTCCAGGAGTCTGTATCACTGTATGGTAGAGGTCACTGTAGAGCGCATAGCGTCATGTATTACATGGTGGTATGTAGTTGCCTAAGTTCTAGCCTATCTAGATAATTTAGAGATCGATGTGTCTTAGGTTTTCGATGTACCACTTGGTAGTTTAGGCTAGTCGCTTGCAGCGGGGTCTCCAGTGATCCTGTCTAGCTCTTAATAGTGTATTCCGAGTAGTGTATCTCCTAGTCCCCTGTATTCCGATGTTAATTCTCAAGATACACAGCTGTTATCGTCACTGTGTATAGTTGTGTTGTCACCCAGTTACCGTAGGCCCTTGATAGAGTCAGATGGCTCTCAGTCTCCATGGTGGTCACTGGGGTATGATGAGTCGATCGCTCGGTCCCCTAGTCCTGTATAGGTGTGTTGGCTAGTGCCCCTAGTGCCTGTATTAGTTGTATGTGTGTGCTCACTAGTTTCACACAGCTTACTGGTACTGCGCTGCTTGAATAGATAAGAAGCTGTTGTGTATGATCTGTCTCCTCTAGTACGTGTTCCGCCCTGTTAGTAATGGATGCTCCTGTATCCACTCGCGAGCTCCCTAGTTCCCCTGTAGGCTCCATGGGAGTTCTAGGAGGGTCCCGTGATCAGATCACGTGCGTGTAGGATCTGTGGCTAGGTGTCGCGCACTGTTACGTGTCCCTTATAGATGATGTGTTTATGGGCTCTTCAGCTCTGTCGCACACTAGCGCTGGTAGTGTGACGTTGTGTGGTGTCAAGTCCTGGTAGAGGGCTAGGCCCTAGTGTGCTCAAGGTACGCACTCGTCAGACCCTCAGTGTGAGCACCGCTCGTGCTGAGTGTATTGTAGAGTGCCCAAGCGCAGTTGTTGACCGGATAGATTACCAGTCCCCTAGTTTCCTGTAGTGTGTGTCCGTCCCCTCAAAGATCTTAGAGACAGCCTAAAAGAGATGGTACCTCAATTGTGCCTAACTGTAAAGTTTGTGAAGGTACTTAGGAGACCAGAGCAAAATTTGTTCTAGATACCTCCCTGGAAGTTGTAAGTACGCGACCGCTGGGTGTTCCCTTTGGCAGTAGCTCCGTTTCTGATCCAGTCCCTACGTCCCGGTTTGTGTCGTTGGTGCTAGTGCCCGCTCGGTAGTCCTGTACTTCTAAGAGATTTGTCTCAGAGTGACCTGTTGTGTAACGTGCCGAGTGAGTGAGTGTGTCTCGAGAGTTTCCTCACATCCATGTTCTGCTCATAGGTGCATCGTGCTCTGTCAGCGTTTTCGACCTGTGGACTAGTAGGCATGGTGTATGCTCCTGTGTTGTCCAGTCCCTTAGGGGCGGTTTCCTAAACGTCTCTAGCGGATGTCTTATATTTTTTTTTTCTCTCTTTATGTAATTTTGTTTAGAAGTTGTCGCAGTCCCTCTGAGGTGCGCCTGGAGTAAGGTGGTGTTCCATGAATTTCTCCTTCCTCATGTGGCCATGTCGATGTGTGATACTAGTTCGCTGATTCACCGCGTCAGTGATCGCCCAGCCTCATCCATCATCGATACGTCGCTTGTACTTGTCATCATCAGCGTTTGGTCCAGCTTCAATCCCTAGTCCCCCTGTCAAAGGCCAATTAGTTGTATCCCAGCCGTCCTGAGTCTGCTTGGTTCATGCAAAACTTGTATGTGATCTCTGTCCCATAGTGTTCCTGCGTAGGGACTGTGGGTTGCGTCGATTCCGTCCGCATGAGTCTCCATCTGTATAGTGTATCCAGGTCAGGTGACCTCGAACCACGGTGAGTTAAACAGGTAGGGTGGTCCTCAGGTGCCCTAGTCGAACCCTTGGTGTAGTGCAACCTGGTGTGGTTGAAGGTAGGACAGGTGGATATCGTTGTGATAGTAGTATATACCTAGCGTCTACACTGGTCTGGATGGTCACTTTCGCGTAGAGACCTGCGTGTGGCCGACGCTCGACATGATACACAAGTACCATCTCATGATGGTTCTGCACATTACACTCAGCTGTGTTGATGGGGTTTACACATATAGTATCGACGGGCTAACATTTCATCGCAGGTGCACCCGCGGCCTAACATTAGAGTGTTTTGAGAGGGGTGACGTCATGTGCGAGTTAATTAATACGTACTCGGGTGCGCTTATCGAAGTCTAGTATGGATGGTACGGACTAACTCTATATCGACACAAAATGGATGGAGTCTTAGCTATTTAATCATGATGAGGTACTTAACATTATTTTTGACGGGCTAACATAATTTGACGGGCTAACATTATTGTCTCGTGAACAAGATTGGAAGACATTATCTTTGGGAGCTGGCTAACCAATTATGCGTGCCGGTGTTTTGCCATGATGGGCGTTCAGCAATCGGGAGCACGACTTTAACAGGTATTTGAACTGGCTTGAATATGCATTATCGGTGACACAGACTAAACATTATCTGACAGACTAAAACATTATCTTGCACTGGCTAACATTATTCATCGACGGGCTTACGATATGTTGATTGTTCGCGTGAGTTCTAAAGAATGTATTGGTGACGGCCTGCGGGGTAGAAGTTGAAGTGGGTTTAGGGTGGTCAGGTAAGGTAAGGTGATATGATCCTTTAACTAGCCTTCCAAAGCAGTTCATTTTGGGACAGAAGTGAGTGGTACGGGGCAAGAGTCATTTAGTTCAGTTAATTTGCTTTCTTGTGGTACAGGAACCAATGGTGACATCTGAAGCATGTTGGGGAGGCAGACTGGGATAGGAGAGATTGAACTATGTCCGTAAAATACTCCAGCCAGCTGGTCTGCATCATATCTGCTTGAGGAGCGGCTAGGGATGCAGTTGGGCCGGTAAGCACCCTTGTGAGGGTTATCACGCTGAAATGTCTCTCACGTCGGGAGAATGAGAGCCCACAGTCTTTGGGAGTAGGCCGCGTCAGGCACTGGTGTTATCCTCAAAAGCGGGTGAAGAAGGGTATTTAGTTTGTCTGAAGCAAGACGTCGGTGTCCGCCGAGCTGGCTGGTTCTCCCTTTGTAATTTCCGCTCGATTGTCTGTAGACCCTGCCACACGGTTACGTCTCGCAGTCTTTGAGCCGTTGAAATGCGACTCCACTTTGTCTCTGACGTTTTTGCGCCCGTGTTTGATTGCCTTACGGAGGGAATAACTAGTACAAACGTTTGTATTCGGTCTATTTCCTCAGTTTCACCTTGCCGCGGTTAAATGTGGAGTTCGCAATTTCATTTTAGTGTGATGCTGCGAATATCCACGGTTTCTGGTTTGGGTTTTTATGGTCACTGTGGGAAACGGTCCCCTATACACTTCCTGTGAAGGTCAGTCACGGTGTCCGTGTAGGTACATCAATGTTATTCTCAGAGGTTACCAACGGAACATAACTAGTTCGGATCCGCTGTGATCAAAGCAATCTTGAAGCAATGGATTCGCGATTGGTTAGATCAGCGTTGAATAGACCTTAGCACGGGTCTTCCTGTTTGAATTTTCTGCATATAGGAAAGGGGAGGAGCAAATGGAGTTGTGATCAGATTTGCTGAAGGGAGGGCGGGGGAGGGCCTTGTAGGCATCTCCGGAAGTTTGGAGTAGCAGTGGTTGAGGTTGTTTTAGCAGCGCGGGCACTGACAGTCAAGTGTTGAATTAGAAGATTGGTAGTGTTTTCTCAAATTTGCTTTGTTAAATTCCCAACTACAATAAACTTAGTCTCAGATATGTAGTGTCCAGTTTTGCATAAAGTTCCAGTGTAAGTATCTTGGAAGGCATTGTGGTATTGGCTTTGAGGTTAAAATATTTATGGACTGTGACAATAGCGAAGAGAATTTCTCTTTGGGTAGGTGATACGCGTCGCCATTTGTTGTGAGGTATTTTAAGGTTGGTGCAATACAAAAGGACCTGAGTTTCTGTACGTTCTCACACAAGTCAAATATACCGTGAGTGGGTATCAATTGAACATACACCACCGCCCTTCTCCGGTTCCGAGAGTTCTTTATCCTGTTCGTGGATGTGCTGAGAAACGCCAGCTGCTGAATGGACGGGGAAGTATATCAGGAGAGAGCCATGATTCATCTCAGAAGTATGGATTACAATCAGCTGATGTCTCTCTGGACGGAGATATTTCACCTGAGCTCGTGTACATATTATTATCCAGCGGACTGACCATTAGCGGAGTAATAACTCTGAAGCGTGTGGATGGTGGTGCACGCTCCTGAGTCGGACTGAAGTTCACTTCTCTGAATCTCTTTCGCCGCGCGTTTGGAGGAGACAGAATTGGTAAGTTCAATTGGCCCTGGGGGGTACAAACAGTATGCTGGTTGTAATGCTGGGTGAGTTTTTAACAACGCTCTGATGTTCCAAAAGTTATTTCCGGCTCTGTGGTAATAACACAACAAACGTTCTTGGCTATAATGTAAGAAAATAACACACAAAAACGAAATACTGCAAGTTGCTTCGGAGCTGGAAGCAGAGCTGCCATGTCTGTCGGCACCATGCTTTTTCCTGGGATTGTGTGTGTGTGTGTGTGTGGTGTGTGGTGTGTTGTGTGTGTGTGTGTGTGTGTGTGGTGTGTGTGTGTGTGTGTGTGTGTGGTGTTGTGCTGGTGTGTGTGTGTGTGTGTGTGTGTGGTGTGTGTGAATATGTGGAATTCTGGTGTGTGTGTGTGTGTGTGTGTGTGGTGTGTGTGGTGTGTGTGTGTGTTGTGTGTGCTGGTGTGTGTGTGTGTGTGTGTGTGTGGTGTGTGTGTGTGTTGTGTGTGTGTGTGTGTGTGTGTGTGTGTGAATATGTGAATTCCTGGATGTGTGTGTGTGTGTGTGTGTGTGTGTGTGTGTGTGTGTGGGTGTGTGTGTGTGTGTGTGTGGTGTGTGTCTGTGTGTGTTGTGTGTGTGTGTGTGTGTGTGTGTGTGTGTGTGTGTGTGTGTGTGTGTGTGTGTGTGGTGTGTGTGTGTGTTGTGTGTGTGTGTGTGAATTGTGGAATTCTGGTTCATGGTGTGTGTGTGTGTGTGCTGTGTGTGTGTGTGTGTGTGTGTGTTGGTGGTGTGTGTGTGATGTGTGTTGTGTGTGTGTGTGTGTTGTGTGTGTGTGTGTGTGTGTTGTGTGTGTGTGTGTGGCGCAACCGCCACCCGTTTTCCATCAGTCAGTGGGAATGAGTGTGAAGAAAGACAGGTTGGAGGCCTCGGTGCAGCGGCAGCCATTGTCAGCTCACAGAGTTTAGGAAATGTGAACGGACAAATAATGGGCATTACAGATTTCTTCATTTGCGTCGGTAATTGATTTCTGTTCCTTCTGTGGTTGTCTTCCTGGTCGTCTTCTTGAGATGCCTGCCAGGAAAGGGCGTTTGTGTTCTGAAAACTATGGTTTTAGTCTGGGAGAAGGGGAGAGACTCCCTCACGCTGGTTGGCCTGCGCCATTACTGATTGTAGCTAATCTAACTCTGAGAGACAGATGGAGCCACTATAACATGCCTTTTGTTTAACCTTCGTTGGATTGTGTCTGATTAAACTACTGACCCTTCTTAGATCATATATACTGGCCCTTTCAGAATACATTAGAGTAGAGCTGTCCTTGTCCCCCTTAGATACATAGAGTGACTGTCCCAAAAAAAAATAAACCCATCCTCTTCCGCCCACCTTTCAGATACTACAGTGACTGTCCTTGTCCCCGAGCACCCTTTGCAGATACATAGAGTTGACTGTCCCTCAAATTCCTCTCCCACCTTTCGATACATGGAGTTGGGACTGTCCTTGTCCCCGCACCTTTCAGATACATAGAGTGACTGTCCTTGTCCCCACCTGGGGATCTTTCCGATTCATAGAGTGACTGTGACCTCTCGTCCTCGCCCACCTTTCGATACATATGGAGTCGACTGTCGTTAGTTCGCCCGTCAGCACATACCGTCAGATACATTAGCAGGTGACTGTGCTCTCCTCGTGGTCCTCC
>NW_019945313.1:42646-47831 GCF_002910315.2 Salvelinus sp. IW2-2015
CCGTCACAATAATTTTAGCCCGTCACAATAATGTTAGCCCGTCATGATAATGTTAGCCAGTCAAGATAATGTTAGTCTGTCAAGATAATGTTAGTCTGTCACGATAATGTTAGCCAGTCAAGATACTGTTAGTCTGTCACGATAATGTTAGCCCATCAAGATAATGTTAGCCCGTCACGATAATGTTAGCCAGTCAAGATAATGTTAGTCTGTCACGATAATGTTAGCCCGTCAAGATAATGTTAGCCCGTCAAAATAATGTTAGCCCATCAAGATAATGCTAGCCCATCATGGTAATGTTAGTCCGTCACAATAATTTTAGCCCGTCATGATAATGTTAGCCCATCAACATAATGTTAGCCCGTCACGATAATGTTAGCCCGTCAAGATAATGTTAGCCCATCAAGATAATGTTAGCCCATCAAGATACTTTTAGCACGTCGAGCTAAAGGCAGGTCTTAGAAGTGACTCATCCAACCTGCCTGGTTTATTGAACGAACTCCACTACACTTCACTATACAGGGACTAGGGGACTGGACACACTATACAGGGTCTAGGGGACTGGATACACTATACAGGGACTAGGGGACTGGAACTGGACGCACACTACTAGGCAGGGATCTGGCGGGCGACGTGGACACAGCGTTCGTATAGTTCAGGGGACTGAGGGGACTCGGATACACTAGTAAGGCGGGACTAGGGGGAGTCTGGGTATGACACGTGAATAGTGCGTGAGTGCAGGGACTGGATAATCACTCATCACAGGGACGTGGGGACTCGGAGCACACTATACAGTGGGACGTAGGGGAGCTGACGGACACCTAATAGACAGGGAATAGGGAGCTGGAGCTGACAGTGGAGTACAGGACTGAGGGGATGGGACGACACTATACATGGACCTGAGGGGATCTGGGACGGCACCTATACATAGGACTAGGGGACTGGACAACACATATCAGAGGGACGAGGAGCTGGACACATGGGAAACAGGGACTAGGGATGGTACATCACTATTACAGGGGGACTAGGCGGACTGACACCAACTATACAAGTGCCAGGGGGACGTGGCATACCACTAAGGCAGGGAACTAGGGGACTGGACGAGCGACAATACAGGGACTGGAGGTGGACTGGTATACACTGACACGCAGGGACTAGGGGGACTTCGGATTCACTACAGCAGGGAGCTGAGGGGACTGGATACACGTATAGGGCAGGGACTTAGGGCGACTGGGGGGGGAAGCACACTATACAGGGACTAGGGGAACTGGATAGACCACTATAGCAGGCACTGAGAGGGAGCGTGGGAGCACGATTATAGCAGAGGGACTGAGGGGAGCTGGCAGCACACTATAGCATGGGACGAGGGGACTGGAGTACGACTATACCAGGGACTAAGGGGGACTGGATACACTATACAGGGGAGCTAGGTGGAACTGGATTACACTATAGCAGGTGACTAGGGGATGGGCACAAAGCTAAGTATCAGGGGACTAGGGGAACTGGGTACACACTATAGCAGGGGACAGGGGACTGGAACACACTAATACAGGGAGGGGACTGGGACGACACTATAACAAAGGGACTAGGGGACTGGATATCGACTATAGGCAGGGACTGAGGGGAACTGGATACACGTAGTATGAGCAGGGACTAGGGGACTGGAACACACTAGATACATGGGACTAAGCACAGCCATACGAGGGACTTAGGGGACTGGGAGCACACTATAGCAGGGACTAGGGGAACCTATAGCAGGGACTGGGGGACATCATGCTATAACAAGAGACAGGGCCTGGACACACTATATCAGGAACTGAAGGGACTGGGACAACACTATACGCGGCACTAGGGTGACTGGACACCATTCTATCAGGGACTAGGGGGACTAAGGATAGCACTATACAGGGAACTAGGGAACTGGATAAGCGACTGAATAGCGGGTGACTAGGGACGTGGACGACAGCCATGACAGAGGACGTAGTGGCTGTACACTTAGCAGGACTAGGCGGATGGAACACATATATCAGGGACTAGGGGACTTGGATACATTATCAGGCCAGGGAACTGGAACCACTTACGGGACTAGGGGCTGGATACATGCACAGGGACTAGGGGACTGGAATACATCAACACAGGGACTAGGGACTGGACACACTAATATCAGGACTAGGGGAACTGGACAGCACTATACAGGGACTAGGAGACTGGAACACTACACAGGACTAGGGGACGTGGATGGCCACTAGTATCAGGCTACTGAGGGGACTGATCACACTGAATAACCAGGACTAGGGACTGGAACCATCAGCCATGACAGGGCATAGGGGACTGGATACACTACACAGGGGAATCGTAGGGGACTGGGACAATGACACAGGGGAATAGGGACTGATACAGCTATACAGGGAACTAGGGGACTGGATAACACTTATACCAGGCGAATAGCAGGGACTGGACACATGTATAGAGCAGGGACTAGGGTACCGGACTACACCTATACAGGGACTAGGGGACTGGACAACACTACACAGGGTGACTGAGGGGACTGGATTACACGGGATCGACGTGGGACTTAGAGGGGACTGGACACGATTCTAGTAACAGGGACTAGGGGATGGATGCCACTATACAGGGACTAGGGCTGGACGACACTATAGACGGTACCTAGGGACTGGGACAACTACAACAGGGACTAGGGACTGAATGCAGCTATACAGGGACTAGGGGGACTGGACGACATTTATACAGGGACTAGGGGACTGGGATACACTTGACAGGGACCTAGGGACTGGGACACCACTATATAACCAGGGACTAGGGAGCTGGATGCAATCTATATGCATGGATCTAGGGGACTGGACTGCATCTTATAACAGGGACTAGGGGACTGATGCACTAGTACAGGGAGCGAGGGGACTGGACACACTATAACAGGGACTAGGGGACTGACACATAACAGGGACTAGGGGACTGGATGGCACTCATAATCAGGGACTAGGGACTGTTTTTTGACACATTAATACAAGGACTACGGGACTGACCAACACTATATCAGGGAATAGGGGACTGGATGCACTAATACAGGGACTGAGGGGGACTGGGACTAGCCTTAGACGTAGCAGTGGACTAGGGGACTGTGACTACAGACACATGGGACTAGGGACTGATACCTAATACAGGGACTTGAGGGGGACTGATGCAACTGACTGACAGGGACTAGGGGACTTGGATACATTTGTACTAGGACTAGGGGACGTGGATGCACATGATACAGAGGACTAGGGGACTGGCGACAGCATTTAACAGGGACTGAGGGGACTGGATACAGCTATACAGGGAAGCTAGGGGACTGGATAACATGGATTACAAGGACTAGGGGACTGGACACACTTACAAGGGACTAGGGGACTGGACACATTGAATTACAGGGACCTAGGGGGACTGGACTACAACTAATACCAGGACTAAGGGACTGGATACACCTATTTGAGACAGGGACTGGGGACTGACACACTATACAGGGAGCGTATAGGGACTGGACACACTGATATGCAGGGAACAGGGGACTGACATCATTAGACAGGGATAGGGGACTGGACATCACTAACAGGAACTAGGGGACTGGATAGCATGAGTACATGGTGACTAGGGGACTTGACATCATTATATTCACGGACTAAGGGACTGGATACACTAATACATGGGACTAAGGCGGACTGGACAACATGACAAGGACTAGGGACTGGAGCACGACTATATCAGGGCTAGGGGTATATATATATGGGACTAGGGACTGGAACAGCCCATGACAGGGACAGGGGACTGGATAAGCACTATGTAGGGACTTGAAGGGGACTGGATACACTAAACAGGGACTTTAGGGGACGTGGATAGATCTATACAGTGGAACTGAGGGGAACTGAAGTAGCACTAAACAGGGACTAGTGGGGACTGGCATACACTATAGCAGGGACTAGGGATCTGTGACACTATTGATAGCAGGGACTAAGGACTGTAATCACATTAGTATCAGGGAAAGGGGAACCGTGGACACACTGAATACGTAGGGACTAGGGGACTGGATATCACTACACCAGGAAACACTACGGGGACTGAACAAGCATTATATCGGGACTAGGGGACTGATCACATGAGTACAGGGACTGAGGGGACTGCGACACACTACACAACGGGACTAGGATACATGTCTATGTAGGGACTAGATGCATCTATGTAAGGGACGAGGGGAGCTGGACCATATTAGGGACTAGGGTGCACTATGTAGGGACGAGGGTGCAGCTTATGTAGGGACGATGGCCTATTTCATAGTTGTCCAACGCCTGTGGGTGATGTAATAGTGAGTGGCACTAAATAGGGGGATATGGAATTAGGGTGAGACTAGCATAGCTGAGGTGCCAGCTCCCCATTGGGATGATCTTGGGCGATGAGACTCCACTTCCCTGTTGCTGGTGGCTAGAAATCATTTCTTTTTCCTGAGGCAGCTTCTCGTACTGGGAGACAGTACTGAACCCATAGCACTTCTGCTATCTTCAGACTCTGGGTTCCCCTGTACCACCTGACTGGCCCTCCTGGAAAGTAGAGAAGGAGGTGAGGGGGGGTATCGGTGTAAGTTGATGGGAGGGTGAGGGTGGATATAGCTGTAGTAGTTGGAGGCGAAGAAGGGGGGGGTATAGTGTGATAGTGATGGGGAGGGTGAGGGGTTGGTGTATAGGTGTTAAGTGATGGGAGGGGAGGGTGGTACTAGGGGTATGATGGAGGGTGAAGGGCTGGATACTAGGGTAGTGATGGGAGGGTGAGGGGTGGTTAATATGGTGTAATGATGCGGAGGGTGATGGCGGGGTGGGTATAGGTGTATGTATTGGGAGGGAGGGGAGGGTTAGAGGCTGTTAGTCGACGGAAGGGTGAATGGGTGGGTAATAGGTGTATGTGATGGGAGGGTGAGGGTGGGTAATACGGTGTAGTATGGAGGGTAGGGGTGGTAGTAGGGGTTAGTGATTGGCGGGTGAGGCGTGGGTATAGTGTAGTGGACGGTTGTCAGCAGGGAGGGGTGAGGGTGGGTAATAGGTGTAGTGACTGGGAGGAGTGATGGGGTGGGTATTAGGGGTTCGTAGTGATGGCGGAGGGTGAGGGGTGGGATAATGGTGTAGGTGATGAGGGAGAG
>NW_019945314.1:0-6481 GCF_002910315.2 Salvelinus sp. IW2-2015
CACCTCTATAACCCTTGTCCTTCTCAGGTCGGGAGGATAGCCCACCATCTGTTCCCCTGGACCCCCCTCCTCCTCCACTCCCCTCCTTCCACCCTCCACCCCTTATGGAGCTCCTACCCTGTCGAGGTGTTTGTCTTGGGCATGGTGTGGTCTGCCCTGTCTGCTCTGTGCAGGGGAAGAAAGCCTGTCAAGGTTTGCCAGTCGCCCCTTATGTCCCTGCTGGCGCATCGTAGTTCATCATCATCTCTTCTAATTCTTCCTGCTTTCCTAGAGACCCATCCCTCAGCCCAGGACTGTTGCTGTTTTCATAGAAAGCCCTGCAGTTTAGGTGTGATTGTCATTATGCATTTTGACAGTCAACAGCAGACGCATCCCTCGCTGGAGCACCAATCATTTCATCATACTCAGCTTCCCTCCATTTAACCGTAGTTATAGTCGTTGTGATTGCAAGCATCATGTAGCCTAGCGAGCCACTGCCAATTAAAACAATGCTCTAGATAGATGAAGTCCTTCATGTTGTGTATACTGTATATAACGTACTGTTGTTCAGTAGCAAGTATAAACTCCCTGTTTTTTGTTATTGTTGATACTCCCTGGGATCCCCCCTCCCTTCCTTCCTCTGGGCCAGAGACAATGCAGCCCACTGTTTCTGAGTCATAAGATCAGCAGCAGGAGCCGCAGCAGCATTACAGAGTTACAGTATATTAATGGTTCTTCTGGGAGTGAGAAACATTAGCTGGGTGCAACAACAACAAAAACTTTTGAATAGAGACACACTATTGAGACACATTATTGAGACACTTTATTGAGACACATTATTGGAACAACACCAGGATGACCAGTAATTGCAGCAGTAATAGACCTGGTGTACTGTTGAATATAGCATCTCCGTAGTCTCGCAAGCTTATTTATTGAGGTCAGAAACGGGCAGAAAAAAGCAGAAAACCAACCCCAGCTACAGAGCAGAGGGGCCTTGTCTGTTTTTAGGTTGTCTAGACTTTAAAGTGAAGCAGAACTAAGTAGAGGATTTCTGGAATTTTTGTCAAATATTTACATTATCTGTCATCACTCAAGTTGTTTACTCGTTCCTTGCCCTTTGTGCTTTGTTTGTCCCCTCGTCTTGCCAAGTGAACAATGGAGACTTTTTTTTGCCCAAACTAGTCTGAACCCGGACAGAGTGCACCTAGAGGTGTTGGTGTGTGTGGACGGAATGGTAACAAGGGCAGTGAGTGCGGTTGTCGTAGTAACCTGGCCGGTGCTGTGTGTGTTTTCAGGAGGAGTTCTGTTTCCCAGTAGAATGCTTATCCCTGACGGTGGAAGAGGTGATGCACATCAGACAGGTGCTGGTCAAAGCAGACCTGGAGAAGTTCCAACAATACAAGGACGTGTACAACGCTATGAAGAAGGGAAAGGTCCGTTTACCGCTGGTCATTTTCACCCAGCTGAAGTACAAGTCTCTCGGACTAAACATCACAGTACCTATTGTTGGGGAAAATCATCTTACATGTTCCTTTCAAAATCTTTGTAGTCACTGGATTTGATCACACACTGCTTTTTGAATGATTTGATTGCTTTTGTCTTAAACTTTTGTTGCACCTGTTCTGAATTCCTTCTTTGTTACAGCTTTGCTTCTGTTGCCGATCCAAAAGGTTTTCCTTGTTCACCTGGTCCTACACCTGCCAGTTCTGCAAAAGGCCTGTGTGTTCACAGTGCTGTCAAAAAGTATGTCATATCTATTCTCTCACACTGATAGAAAGTCAGCCCATAATATTGACAGGCCTATACTGTACCTCCAGTGTCTTTATGAGTGAGTTCATACTCTGCTCTATGTCTGTCTCTCTGTCAGATGAGGCTGCCCTCCAAGCCCTATGCCAACCTGCCCATCTATTCCCTGGGCTCTACCACCACTCTACCCAGGGACCGGGTAGCAGCCCTGGGGAAAGCTGCCAGTATAGCTGGTCCAGCAGCAGCAGTTTCAGCAGGAAAAGGAAAAGCAGCAGCCTCAGCAGCAGCAGCAGGACCAAGCAGAGAAGCAGCAGCCTCAGCAGCAGCAGCAGGACCAAGCAGAGAAGCAGCAGCCCCCAAGCCTGAGAAGCCCTCTACCAGCCACCATCGCCTCAGCCTTCAGAAGACCATGTCCAAGTAGGCACCCTTCTACTTCTTCTCTAGATTATAACACTCCCTGTTTAGATTTACAAGACTTATTCTCAAATGAAGTTATGTTCTATTTTAAGAGCAACTGTAGCCGACTGAGCCCAGTGAGGGACAGGGATGGAACCTCCTCTGTTACACAACTTAGTGTTAACCTCTCCTCCCTCCCTCTCTCAGGTTGACTAAGCACGGTAGTCTGGAGAAGTCCCAKTCCCGTGACGAGGTGGAGCTCCCAGCGGAGCTGACGSAGGACTGGAGCACCATGGAAGTGTGYGTGGACTGCAAGAAGTTCATCCACGACATCATCTCCTCCAGCAAGCACAGCCTCTCCCTGGCCACCAAGCGGGCGCGCTTAAAACGCAAAACCCAGTCCTTCTACATGTCGTCCCCCAAAGGAGCTGATTACCGACCCTCGGAAAGAACAATCAACGAGGTCTAGACTCTCCCCTCGTCATTGTCTACCTTCTCCACTGTCTTCTAGCTRCTYCCAGRACTTATGGCACAATACAGAACTCTGACTGACTGGGTTTTGATCTGGATGACCGTGCTGCGATCCGGCCTATACCAGTAGACGTGTCTAGTTTAGTCTGTCTGTCGATGCTGTCAGAGCGGGCTGTGGACCTTTACTTTTCCTTGGAGGAATGTGGACTGTGTAGTCAGTGCTTGTTGCTATGTCCTCTGATCGTCACATACAGTACCAGTACTTTCAGACAAAAGGATACTAGTCCATTTTTATACAATATTTTGCTCAGTAATGTAAATGTTCCCATAATGTTCTGCCATAGAGAGGTGGTTATGGACACTAAATGATCAAATGTAAAGTATGAGGTAGTGTAAATATTCAAAGTGGTATGGCCTCAATCACCCCCTATACTGGCACAATTGGTGGAATGTGGTAGGAGCTACTCGCCCACCGGAAAATCAATGAGCACAAGGCAAAATAACGCTCCATATTTGAATTCCTCAGGCTGTGGTATTCTATTGTAGGAGAGTAGGTGTGATGCTAACAACACAAGTCACATACTGAGAGCTGTGAACACCTTAAAGTGGAGACAATATGAGACAAAAGCAACAAACGATTGGATGATGACTTGAAAGGATATGAAACTGTAGATGTTTTTTTACAAGTTATAATTTTCTATGGTATGGTATACATGTGTACATATGGTTCGGCTTAGAGTCAGGTGGTTTGTGATGAAAAGTTGTCTCCCCCTTTTTACTCTTCTTGACATGTTCAGGTTATTTTTAGCTGACGGTACAATAATGAGTTATGCTCATTGATGTTCTCTGGGTTCTGAGCGGTCTTGATGAAGCATCATTTTACCATAAAGAATAACAGGTAAACAAACAGCGTGTCACTTTGCTCAAAGTTGGATCATACCCATGAAGGTAGCCCAAACCTCTCACCTGTCTCCGTAGGCGTAGGGTCTACAGGAATGTCATGTGTCAGCGTTAGTGCCAAAAGATTCCCTTCTGTCTAAACCATAATATAAAACCCAAATAAGTATTTTTTTCTGGTGTAAATACTCATTGACCTCGCTATAGATCGCCATCGCAGCTCCCGATTAGAGCATGCTTCTCCAAAAGACGTCAGACTACTGAATATACTAACCATAGAAATAGAACGAATAGAACGGGCGTCCCCATTCAAGTCAATGATGGCATAATGGGTGGACTGGCAGCCATTTTGAGTGTACCCATGCCTAGGTCACAAATATATAGGTTAAGACAACGTCGTCATAAATCTGGGAACAGTGCCGTTGCTAACTACCATTGTTGTATATTATTATGGGATATTAGAATCCTGTTGTCTTAACCTTTGTCATCTTCAACCTAGACCCATGCCAGGAAGTAAAATCAGGATGTGTACCCTTCATACTGTGCTGTGATGTTGTGTTGAGTCAACTCAACTGACATTACAAAAAAATGTATTCCATTGCTTGAGTCACATCAGTTAGCTTCATTTGAATGAACAGTCTTCATTACCATGGCAATCCAGCATCAGTTGATAGAACATTCCAAATAACCATGGAAATTATCACATCGCAATACCAGTCATGGTATTGTACATGGAGTGTACAGATGAGTTTACCAGTCAAGTTTCCAGAGTTAGCACTTCCAAGCCTGTTCTATTCATTCTATTTCAATGATACTAACGCTATGACATGATGAAGGAACAGTATTGACACAGTATTTGTCACTGGTAGTTGAACACACGCGATATCATTGAGCAGGTACAGTAATTGTGCTAGATAATCATAACAAAAGCAGACACAAACAGTAGAAATCACTTTTTGTCAATATTTTGTATAGCCTGTGCCCCCAAAAATCATCTAGTCTGTCCCAGTAACAAGCATGCGCCCCCAGAAATATATGCATATATGAAATGATCTCAAATTGTCTTTCTTTGCTTTACAATAGTTATGGTATGATTTAACATGCTTAAAACCACCCTCTGTTTTATTGTATAGGCAGCAAAGWATGGTATTACACGCTACTCTCATGTTCAACTCAAAGCCTCAAAATAATGCATTCATGAATTTGTATATCAGTTGTGTGTGACTGTGGTGTGTCTTAACCATACAGTTTGTCTCTAAACCAGAAGCAGAAGCATATTTCGGGAGCCAGGAATCAGGATGTATGTATATTAAAATGTCTATTACAAATGAAGTCTTGTTCCTTATATTTCTGCCTTAAATACACTGCCTTCTTCTCTCATCATTAACATATTATTGTTGTGACATATTGAATCCACAGTGACTCAGCATTCTGTATGTAAATATTATTTATAGTAATGTCCGTCCATAGAGCAGGTCTGTGTTTCCTTGACAACTTACTTCACGACTAAAATCATTTAGACTTGGGGCTATTAACTTAGTCTAGATCCAAACWAAATTGCTCTGTTTGGTAAAGTGAAACAGAACTATTCAGTTGGGATCCAGGCTTCTATTAACTAGCTTAGAGATTGTTTCTCACAAAACAAGTCATTGCAGGACAAAATATGGACTATAATAAGTAGAGGTGTGGTACATAAAAGAAAGCCCAAAATGTGACAGCAACATGCATGTACTGCTGTGTAGCTTGTATCTTTAATCTGTTCAAACCTTCCAGATGTAACTCCCTCCCAGAGAGTTGAAGAAATGATGACAAAGAATAATAAAAATGTAATGCAATACCTTTATAATGTTGTATGGATATTCCATTAAGTGACATGCCAGCTTTTCAAGAAAAATAATATTGAGAAACCAAATTATTGAGATTTTTTTTTTATTGACATATAAAACAATAACAATTTATGTACCTTTTATAATAAACTTTTTCTTTCTATAGAAATAACCTATTTCAACAAATGTTGATAACTTAGTAGAACAGTGAATATGTACAGTATAATTTTCAGTAAAGATAAATCAGTATGTCCTAACACATTCATTCAAATTAATACATTAAGAATACATTCAAAGTAAAACAGCACTTTTTTTTTTTTTTTGCAGCAAGTAAATACTTAAAATAAATTAAATGCACTTTATCAGTAGCAGTGGTCAGTGCGGTCATTATACATTGGGTTCACAGAACGTAATGTAGGTACTGTATGATTCAATACTTATTCCATAAGTCTACGGACCAAAAATATGGTTCATTCTTTGATTATGATGACACTATCTTAGGATCCAGGCTACTATTAATAGCTTAGAGATTGTTTCTCACAAACAAGTCATTGCAGGACAAATATGGACTATAATAAGTAGAGGTGTGGTACATAAAAGAAAGCCCAAAATGTGACAGCAACATGATGTACTGCTGTGTAGCTTGTATCTTTAATCTGTTCAACTTCAGATGTAACTCCCTCCCAGAGAGTTGAAGAAATGATGACAAAGAATAATAAAAATGTATGCAATACCTTTATAATGTTGTATGGATATTCCATTAAGTGACATGCAGCTTTTCAGAAAATAATATTGAGAAACCAAATTATTGAGATTTTTTTTATTTGACATATAAAACAATAACAATTTATGTACTTTTATAATAAACTTTTTCTTTCTATAGAAATAACCTATTTCAACAAATGTTGATAACTTAGTAGAACAGTGAATATGTACAGTAATTTTCAGTAAAGATAAATCAGTATGTCTAACACATTCATTCAAATTAATACATTAAGAATACATTCAAAGTAAAACAGCACTTTTTTTTTTTTTGGCAGCAAGTAAATACTTAAAATAATTAAATGCACTTTATCAGTAGCAGTGGTCAGTGCGGTGCATGATCACACAACCCCATTGGGCTTCACACCGCTAGGTATGGTGGTATTGTAACTATTCACGTACTT
>NW_019945314.1:12008-47821 GCF_002910315.2 Salvelinus sp. IW2-2015
GTATGATTCAATACTTATTCCATAAGTCTACGGACCAAAAATATGGTTCATTCTTTGATTATGTGGGTTAAGTTATACTATCCAAACAATACACTACAATTTACAATAAATATACATTCCCCAGAAATCAAGTTCATCAACACAGCAAGGAACATTACAATGTAGCCAATGGCCATACATTTTGTCCCCATATCACTTATGGAGATTGAGAGCCACGGTCGACCGTGGTGCAGTAGCTTGCTCAAGGGCACAACAGCAGGAGATGGCATCTAGGATAGAAGAGCCATATATGTATGGCTCTGATAGGATACTGATGCAGTGCCACACAACAACTAGTTTAGACATTAAAGTTTAGGCATTAACTCCACATTTTTACGGTTAGGGTTAAGTTTAGGCATTAACTCCAAACTGTTAGGGTTAAGTGTATGCTTTAACGCCGAAATCTTAAGGTTAGGCATTTACTCTGAATGGTTAAGGTAAGTGTTAAGGTTTGGGATAGGCTTAAAACAAAAATCTCAAAAACAACTTTCTATCACTGGATTCGAACATGTAACCTTTGGCACCAGAGGCAGGTAACCGAGCGGTTAAGAGCGTTGGGCCAGTAACTGAAAGGTCACTGGTTTGAACCGCTGAGGCGACTAGGTGAAAAATCTGTCGATGTGCCCTAATTGCTCCTATAAGTCACTCTGGATAAAAGAGTCTGCTAAATGATTTAAATGGAAACTAGTTGGTGGTGTATGAGGGGAGTTTCCCCAATACAATGTAAACCACTTTGAACATCTGGAAAAGCACTACACAAATCTAATCAGTTACTTTCATTAATGAGTTTTTCTTCTTCCCCTTCTTCCTCTTCCGGTGTGTCTTCAGCCTGCAGGTTGTTGTTGTCCCCGATGATGACATATTGCAGTTGGGACCCATAGACCTGGACACTCCTCTGGAGCTCTGGATCTGGACAGGCCTGTACTGCTCTCTGGTGATCACTGGTGACGTTGCCTCCCATTGTCTCTGTAATAGAGTCATCAATGGAATGCAGTACAGTATATGAAAGTTATGAATCTAATGGCTTCTTTGAACTCATTAACGAAAGGTAAAGTGAAGGGTAAAATGAAATTCTTCAGCTCCAAGCTCCAACGGTGCCGGTCAAAAAGAGAAGTGAATAATTATAATAGTATATACAGTTGAAGTCGGAAGTTTACATACACCTTAGCCAAATGCATTTAAACTCAGTTTTTCACAATTCCTGACATTTAATCCTAGTAAAAGTTCCCTGTATAAGGTCAGTTAGGATCACCACCTTATTTTAAGAATGTGAAATGTCAGAATAATAGTTGAGAGAATGATTTATTTCAGCTTTTATTTCTTTCATCACATTCCCAGTGGGTCAGAAGTTTACATACACTCAATTAGTATTTGGTAGCATTGCCTTTAAGTTGTTTAACTTGGGTCAAACATTTCGGGTAGCCTTCCACAAGCTTCCCACAATAAGTTGGGTGAATTTTGGCCCATTCCTCCTGACTGAGCTGGTGTAACTGAGTCAGGTTTGTAGGCCTCCTTGCTTGCACATGCTTTTTCAGTTCTGCCCACAAATGTTCTATAGGATTGAGGTCAGGGCTTTGTGGATGGCCACTCCAATACCTTGACTTTGTTGTCCTTAAGCCATTTTGCCACAACTTTGGAAGTATGCTTGGGGTCATTGTCCATTTGGAAGACCCATTTGCGACCAAGCTTTAASTTCCTGACTGATGTCTTGAGATGTTGCTTCAATATATCCACATCATTTTCCTTTCTCATGATGCCATCTATTTTATGAAGTGCACCAGTCCCTCCTGCAGCACAGCACCCCCACAACATGATGCTGCCACCCCCGTGCTTCATGGTTTATTATGGTGTTCTTCGGCTTGCAACCCTCTCCCTTTTTCCGCCAAACATAACAATGGTCATTATGGACAAACAGTTCTATTTTTGTTTCATCAGACCAGAGTACATTTCTCCAAAAAGTACGATCTTTGTACCCATGTGCAGTTGCAAACCATAGTCTGGCTTTTTTATGGCGGTTTTGGAGCAGTGGCTTCTTCCTTGCTGAGCGGTCTTTCAGGTTATGTCGATATAGGACTCGTTCTACTGTGGATATAGATACTTTTGTACCCGTTTCCTCCAGCATCTTCACAAGGTCCTTTGCTGTTGTTCTGGGATTGATTTGCACTTTTGCACCAAAGTACGTTCATCTCTAGGAGACAGAATGCTTCTCCTTCCTGAGCGATATGACGGCTGAGTGGTCCCATGGTATTCATACTTGCGTACTATTGTTTGTACAGATGAACGTGGTACCTTCAGGCCTTTGCTACCAAGGGGGCTGTTATTACTCCCAAGGATGAACCAGACTTGTGGAGGTCTTGGCTGATTTCTCTTTACTTTCCCATGATGTCAAGTAAAGAGGCACTGAGTTTGAAGGTAGGCCTTGAAATACATCCACAGGTACACCTCCAATTGACTAAAATGATATTATTTCGCCTATCAGAAGCTTCTAAAGCCATGACATAATTTTCGGGAATTTTCTGAGCTGTTTAAAGGCACAGTCAACTTAGTAAACTTCTGACCCACTGGAATGATGATACAGTGAATTATAAGTGAATTACTGTGTCTGTAAACAATTGTTGGAAAAACGACTTGTGTCATGCACAAAGTAGATGTCCTAACCGACTTGCCAAAACTATAGTTTGTAAACAAGAAATTTGTGGAGTGGTTGAAAAACAAGTTTTAATGACTCCAACCTAACTGTATGTAAACTTCTGAATTCAACTATATGTGCTTGTATCTGTGAATGTGCTTGAATCTTGTAACACATCACTTTAATTATATGAATTGATGAGAATTTGACTGTAACTTACCATGCCTAGAATCCTCTGAACCCATGCTCTGAGGTTGTTGTATACACGTTGTCACACCTTGAAAGTTGCCATCTCCAATGATGCAGTTACTCAAATTGGAATGGCTGATGTTGATGACGTAAGTTGGGGCAGTGTTGGTCCTCCTCCTCTCTGTTGTTCGGGATGTGAGAAAAAAGGGAAGAGGTTGAAAAATGGGAAATAGCCTGTTGTTGACAATAGTATCCCGGCGCTTCCCGTTGCGTCATGATGACGACATACTGTAAAAACCTCCTATGAGCTTTAGTTTTGGACACGTGGAGAAACCATTTAGATGTAAGCCTACACTTTATCTTTTAAAAAACTGGATTTTATATGAGGAATGGAACATTCTTGAGCCTCTGGAACATTATTGGGCCTCACCTGCATCGGACACCAAATGGTGCTGGGTTTCCAGTGCTTCCAAAAGGTAAAGTGGGGTAGAATTCGGCTTACCATATACATAACATACACCATATACTACAAAGAAAACGTGCTGCAATCTAGGCCAAGTTAGCCTACCTCTCTAAATACCACATAACATTACTATTTTTATTTATTTATTTTAGTTAACCTTTATTTTATTTAGAATCACAAAATCACCGTAAGCCTAGACTATCCATAACCATATTTAAATGTTGATGAAAACGACATGAAAACTATAGACATGTAGGCCAAAGTAATTTACTTGCAATTAATCAAATGAAAAAATGTACACTTTTGAAGAGACTTACCTGGGAGGCCGGTGACTCTTTCGAACTGTGGTGGGCACTGGCAACACTTTTCTAGTGAGTCGAAAAAGAGCAGACAGGCGTTGCGACCCTTCTTCAGCACCACCTGGAGCAGTTTGGCAGCCTTCTCCATGTCTGTTCTCTGGGACCAGATCACCTGGCTCTCATACTCTGTGATGGTCCGGGAGCTCAACAAGTACACGCACAGCCTTTCCACCGCACAACATGACATAGATTTGCTAAGAGCGTGTAACTGAAGTTGTAAGCTCCTTTCTTGGATGAGAGACCATGCAAAAATAACAGAAACAAATATTTCAGTGTTGTTATAACATGATAATAATATGCATTTGCTTAATTAATTCGAAAGAAAATGTGATGGAAAGATGAAAGAAGTGTAGTGTAGGCTAATGCAAAAATATCACTTTCACATCGACCCTGTTATTCTCATTGGTTGTTCCCCATTTACTTTCTGACTGTAAACATAACATCATCTCGTGCCTGCCTGCCCTACATTCCTAACAAACGCATTTCCATTACATTTTAGATCTTAACATTAACACCTAACTGTATAGTTTATAGTGTAGGCCTAAATACAGAGTTTTCTTGTATTTCATCAATTTCTTCCATACATATATATCATAGGCCTATCCCTTTTTGTTTAGATTGAACCATTGTAATCTCGGTTAACGCATAGCTAAAATTGTAAACTGTCAATCCACGAAAGAGTAGAGGAAAGTGATTTCTTACCAGGTAAAATCTCGTCTTTTTCGTTACATTGTAACATAATTGTTAATTTGACAGAACGATATAGGCTACATTACAACATTGCATCACTTTGTGTGTTTCTTTTCGACTGAGAAATGAGCTGTGCAATCGGTTGTCGGTCATTTTTATAGGCTGCGGTAGCAAAACTTCTGAAATAAAAGTCCCTAATGCTGGGGGCATGCTCAGACTGTTTTGGGAGTTTCCACTTGCTTGCCCACTCATAATAAATTCCCCATCCGCGCTTGTATTGTCAAGAAGAACAGAAAAAAATGGCAAGAATTGCAGAAAATTGGCCATGATATAAAGTTTTGTTGACGTTATAAATACATTTTAATTATTCGAATCTTATAGGATAGCTAGAGTAGCCTATGCTTAAACCAATAATTGCAATAGCCATTTGTGGAACACTGGAGGTTTATCACCACAGTACATTTGGTTTCAGTTTGTATATTGATTTGATATTCAGTTTTCTCGTCAATACCTCTTAGACAGAAGGTCCTAGGATGATTCGGTGATATATCTATCAGATGAGGGTAAGGACCAATGTACAGGTCCCCCCCATTAATTGCCTTTGGAAAGAAAGTTGTTCTATGTTGATTTCAGTAGGGGAATATTATGCAATCGCTGCTGAGGGACCGTCTTAAAAGTGCAATCAGCTGTAGCTGGTGTTTACAGAAACTTTTTTTTAAATTAAATAATCTATAGATCTTAAACCAACTGTTTATCCCTCAGTAATTACATTTTAAAATGGTATCTTGTATCTTTTATTTTTAATGGATTTTATGTAAAAATATGAGCTCAAAAAACATAAATAGGCCTATGATCTTTCTCACTCGTACGCAACCTACTGTAGCCTACTTGCATGACCTAGAGAGCTAAAATCACCTGTGGCAAAGTCACTATTGCCTCTAACCCATGATGCACCCATTAGAATTCCCATTTTAAAGTTCCCTGATTTATAAATGAATATTTCATAATTATCCTTTTTAATGGCTTCCGCTCTACATGTACAGACAAGTGCGGTGTGTTCCCTGACCTCTATTATCAAAGTGAATTACTTTTTACAGCTGTGGTTATTAATTAATGTACATATCTAAAAAAATAATATTTTATTTTATTTTACCGTTATTTTACCAGGTAAGTTGACTGAGAACACGTTCTCATTTGCAGCAACGACCTGGGGAATAGTTACAGGGGAGAGGAGGGGGATGAATGAGCCAATTGTAAACTGGGGATTATTAGGTGACCGTGATGGTTGAGGGCCAGATTGGGAATTTAGCCAGGACACCGGGGTTAACACCCCTACTCTTACGATAAGTGCCATGGGATCTTTAATGACCTCAGAGAGTCAGGANTGCCATGGGATCTTTAATGACCTCAGAGAGTCAGGACACCCGTTTAACGTCCCATCCGAAAGACGGCACCCTACACAGAGCAGTGTCCCCAATCACTGCCCTGGGGCATTGGGATCTTTGTTTAGACCAGAGGAAAGAGTGCCTCCTACTGGCCCTCCAACACCACTTCCAGCAGCACCTGGTCTCCCATCCAGGGACTGACCAGGACCAACCCTGCTTAGCTTCAGAAGCAAGCCAGCAGTGGTATTTCAATAGCTTCCAGTCCAAATGACATATACATCAGTTTATATCGTTGACCTCCCTTGTCCATAGTACACCCATTATAATTGCAATTTTATATTGCATTGATATTCATACGAATATTTCCTGTGATAAGTCTAATTTTCAATAGCTCACTGTCGATATGAGCTATAGATATACAGACAAGTGTGATGGGTTCCTGGTCCTCTCTTATCAATGGTACACCTTTTATTGTTTCAAAATTCCTCCCCTTTGATTTTCTACAAATATTTATCTTATTTTTACAAATCTAATTTTCAATTGCTTCCAGTCCAAATTACATATACACAGTGCATATTCACACCCCTTGACTTTTACCACATTTTGTTGTGTTACAAAGTGGGATTAAAATTGATTTAATTTTTTTTTTTTTTCAACAATATACACAAAATACTATGTAATGTCAAAGTGTAAGAAAAAGTCTAACATTTGTAAAAAAAAAAAATATGTTTTTTTTAATACATCTAATTGGTGTAATAGGGAGGAGGGTTTTAGATGTATAGTACCAGTCAAAAGTTTGGACACACCTACTCATCACAGTGTTATTCTTTATTTTTACATTGTAGAATAATAGTGGACATCAAAAATATAAAATAACACACATGGAATCATGTAATAACCAAAAAAGTATTAAACAAATCAAAATATATTTTATATTTGAGATTATTCAAAGTAGCCACCCTTTGTCTTGATGACAGCTTTGCACACACTTGGCATTCTCTCAACCAGCTTCATGAGGTAGTCACCTGGAATGTCTTTCAATTAACAGGTGTGCCTTGTTAAAAGTTCATTTGTGGAATTTCTTTCCTTCTTAATGCGCCAATCAGTTGTGTTGTGACAAGGTAGGGGTGGTATACAGAAGATAGCTGTCACACCCTGATCTGTTTCACCTGTCTTTGTGATTGTCTCCAACCCCCTCCAGGTGTCACCCATCTTCCCCATTACCCCCTGTGTATTTATACCTGCGTTCTCTGTTGGTCTGTTGCCAGTTCGTCTTGTTTGTCAAGTCATCCAGCGTTTTTGTGTCTCAGCTCCTGCTTTTCCCAGACTCTCTTTTTCTCGCCCTCCTGCTTTTGACCCTTGCCTGTCCTGACTCTGAGCCCACCTGCCTGACCACTCTGCCTGCCCCTGAGCCTGCCTGCCGACCTGTACTTTTGCCCCACCTCTGGATTATTGACCTCTGCTTACCCTGACCGTGAGCCTGCCTGCCGTCCGGTACCTTTGCCCCACCTCTGGATTATTGACCTCTGCTTACCCTGACCCTGAGCCTCCCTGCCATCCGGTACCGTTGCCCCACCTTTGGTTTACTGACTCATGCCTGCCTTGACCTGTCTATTGCCTGCCCCTGTTGGATTATTAAACCATTGTTAATTCGACGTTGTCTGCATCTGGGTCTTACCTTCATACCTGATAGTACAAACTGGCCATGACTGACCAGAGAGGAAGGAACCTGCTCAGATATTTCACCATGAGGTCAACGGGGACTTTAAAACAGTTACAGAGTTTAATGGCTGTGATAGGAGAAAATTGAGGATGGATAAACAATATTTTAGTTACTCCCCGATACTAACCTAAATTAAAGAGTGAAAAGAAGGAAGCCTGTGCAGAATACAAAATATTCCAAAACATGTATCATGTTTGCAATAAGGCACTAAAGTAAACTGCAAAAAGTGGCAAAGAAATTCACTTTATGTCCTGAATACAAAGCGCTGTGTTTGAGGCAAATCCAACGTAACATACTCAGTGATGTGTTATGTTGGATTTGCCACAAATTAGATCTGTACATGAATTAATAACCACAGCTGTACTTGGTGATATATTTTTAGAAAATCAAAGGTGAGCCATTTTGGAAAAAATATGAAGGTGTACCTTTGATAAGAGAGGTCAATGAAACCAACACACGAGTCTGTTGATCTGTAACTCATATGGACAGTGAGCTATTGAAAATTAGAACTATCACAGGAGATATTTATGTAATATCAGTAAATAAAAATTGCAATTCTAATGTGTGTAGACTACTATGGACGAGCGCGGTCAGAGACGTAACCTCAAGTGGTTTTAGATGTATATGTCATGTATGTCACACCCTGATCTGGTTCACCTGTCCTTGTGATTGTCTCCAGCCACTCCAGGTTTCGCTTATTATCCCCGGTGTATTTATCCCTGTGTTTCCTGTCTCTCTGTGCCAGTTCGTCTTGTTTGGCAAGTCAACCAGCGGTTTTTCTTGCTCCTATTTTCCCAGTCTCCATTTATTTCTAGTCCTCCTGGTTTCAACCCTTGCCTTTCCTGACTCCGAACCCACCTGCCTGGCCATTCTGCCTGTTCTGACTACAAGCCTGCCTATCCTCTTGTACTGTTTTGGACTCTGATCTGGTTTCTGACCCCTGCCTGGTCTGACTTCAAGACTGCCTATCGCCTGGTACTGTTTGGACTCTGACCTGGTTTATGAACTCTTGCCTGTCCCCCGACCTGCCTTTGCCTACTCCCTATGTTATAATAAATCTCAGAGCTCAACCATCTCCCTCCTGTGTCTGCATTTGGGTCTCGCCTTGTGCCCTTATAATGTAGATAGGAAGCTATTGAATTAACATCTAAAGCTGTAATAAGAAAAATATTTCTAGAGAATCGAAGGGGAGGAATTAAAAAATGTATAAGAGAGGTGAAGGAACCCACTACCCTTGTCTGTAGATCTGTAGCTCATATGGATAGGAAGGTATTGAAAGTTTGACCTATCACAAGAAATATGCCTATAAAATCAGGGAAGTACTGAACTGGAATTCTAATGAATGTAGCATGGATGAGTGGGGTCAGTTACTTCACATTATCTGGTTTTACATTTCCATTTCACCTAGAAAGGAGGCTTTTGAAAAGTATCCTTGTAAATGGGTCAAATATTAGTAGTTAGAGGTAACTAATAAAAATGCTTGGGCCTTTAGTGACTGGAGGCCCTATGCAGTGTGTGTAATCGTCATATAGGGCTAACCCTCCTAAATTGGAATGCAAAAACATATTTTTTTTATCACCGGTATTGCACTTTTACGATGGTCCCTAAACCATCAGAGTGCCAGGAAACAGTATATTGCATTATTCTCGGCTCTCTAAAGGGAAGAGTTTGACTATCGGTAAAAACATAGTGTGTACCTTGCTCTCTACGGTCATCCAATTCAATATATATATCATTCTCATCATCCTAGCACCTTCCGTCAGAGAGCTATTGACGAGCAAACCCTGAATATCGAAAGTAAAAACACATTTACTGCGATATTCTACCCGACCAGGAGATATCACAAGAGAAGCTTCTGTGGATTTGTAACAATAAGATTCATTATGTAGTCAAAAAGGACGAACTCCTGAAGTGAGAGATGATGCTTGTAGGTTTTTGCTTTTGCTTTCTTTCTATGCAAGCCGCCAGGGGCAGGCTAGAGGACATTCCACCAATAGCCTACCGCTTCCTGGTCAAGTAAGCAGCAGGCAGGGCAGCAAGAACATCGTTGGCGGAACAATACTACACACACACCCGTCCATCTGGAAACACGGGACTGACTGTGCATGCCAACACTGATTGCGTTGGTGATTGTAGGCCAGGCAGGGAGGTGTGTCTAGTGCAGTTGGAAGAAAGAGGTAAATGGGTGGTGCCTGTGTGAATATCGTGGCGACCGAGCGGAGGTGTTTTGTAGGTGACTGTGTATCAACAGATGTGCATGTGTCCTAGTAAAAGCACTGCGGCTGTTAATCTGGACAGAAGCAGCTCGTAGGCTACACGAAGTAGGCGACCTGACCGAGGAGGTAGGTCTCTCTCTCTTCCCCCCTCTCGGTCTTTCCCCCCTAGTGTTTCCGTATTTATTGTGACATCTGTGTGGCATTTAGTGTCATTTTCTGTGTAAGGAATGGTTTAATGTGCGTATGTTGCAGAATTTCAATGTGGACCTGTATAGCTACAACCTTGGAAGGTTAAATTGTGTCAGTCAAGCTCATCTTGTATTCTTCTGCTGTCTACTACATGCGAACAATGAGTATATTTCAGATTATTCCTCTATGAATTCTGGTTGAAGAATATACTTTATTAGGGGGATACCCTCATATAAAGAGGTTGTCACTCCCATTTACTGTAGTTTAACATGTACTACAACATATATACATTATTTGGTAATAACACAGTAATAAACAAATTATGGTTTTGTTTGTTTCTTTGATTCATTAAAACAGCATTTTCATAGGCATTGGAGTAGAAACAATTTGACATTTAGACCTGCATTAACTGCAGCAAGATGAATGTCTTTCTTTCTCTCACTAGCTCTCACACACACACACACACACACACACACACACACACACACAGGATTGTAAGTACGGCAGCATAGGCCCAGGCCCAGCTGCCGCCTTCCTACAGAACACAGCCAGTCACTCTGTATGTATGGGAACTATTCACCGAGCTGAGATGGTTTTCCGTTTCTGCTTGTGTRCTGGACAATGAGGCTTTGATCCCTGGCAGGCATTCAACCTAGATTTTGATCCATGGAGAATGCCTACAGTATGGTTAGAAACAGAACTCACTATAATGTGAAATCTGTTATTAGTCAAAGCAAAGGCCATATGGTTAGTTAATCAAAGCTTGTCTACATCATGATGACGATATAAACATGTTTGTTGTTGTTGTATGCTACAAGCTAGCGGTTCACTCCAGCTGACCCCCAGATTGTTGTGTCAATGGCTGGATCCAAACACTCCAGTGACATTGGTGATCCTTTCCTCCATTTGTGTCATTTTGCAAGTTGCAATATTTCATCAAGATAACAAAAGGGTGAGGAACTTTCCAGGCGGAGAGATAGAGGAAACTGATAAAGCACCATTGTGTCGCAATGCAAAATAACAGAGTTTTTATTACCGGTAATAACAGGTCTGTTTGTTACTGCTACCTTCCTGTTATGGTTGTGCAGGACAGACAGACTAACAGACTGACGACAGACAGACTAACTGACAGACAGACAGACAGACAGACAGACAGACAGACAGACAGACAGACAGACAGGCGGGCGGGCGGGCAGTCTTACAAACCGATAGGCTGACAGACTGACTCTGACGAACAGACAGACAGAAGTAAGTAGCATTGTCGGATTTCTTCACCCTGCTCTCCATTCTCCACCACAATACAGAAGGGCTTCACTCCTATGGGACAGAGAGAAATAATGACTGTGCAGAAATAAAATGTGCACATTCAAGTGCAAGTATCAGTGTTTTGCACGTGTACCATAAATCAATGTTAGATAGAGGAGCACAGTAAATTTAGGACAGTGATGTTGGCTCTATTGATTTGGCTGGTATAAATTTGCCTGCCAATTTAAACAGCGACTGCACTTTGTGTGGAGAATGAGAAACTGTAGATAGACACATGCATAATCAACAGCTTTTTAGCCACTCATTCTGTCGTGCTAAATATATTTTACTACTTAATTCTTTATTTTTCCTCATTGGATTTGAGGGCAGAGAAATTGGCTCTGGGTTTGTACTCTTTCACAGGGCCCAACACCAGATGACCTGAGCTACAGTTAGACCTCTTAGTTAGACTTTGTCCTCTTCTCTAGCTTGGATTAGCCCAGAACATGTGAAATGGGTCAATCGGCAGCAGCACCACGAGTTTCCTGCTCTTCAATGAATTCTGAAATGAATATTTTCCTTCTGGCGAAACCTGAAAGAGACATTTTATTGGTAAAGGGGATAACACCCTTTCTCTTGTTTGTCTATTGCAAAGACACAAAGATATTACCCATGATTTTGTGATGCGCCGTAGAAGTGTTGCACCGTAGATGCCAATGTAAAACAGCCATGTTACCAACGGCTACACATACTAATACTGCTGGAAGGAGGGGGAGTAATGGCTCCTCTGTTCATTAACAGGAAGTGATAATTATATGTCTGGGGCCACATCCAAAATAGGGCTCTGGTTAAAAGTAGTGCACTATTTGGGAAGCAACCTGGAAGTAGATGATGTGGGGACTGGCGAGGCTATCATCTGTTTTAAACACCATTAGATGATGTGGGGACTGGCGATGTGCCTATCAATCTGTTTTAAGGAACATGTAGATGATGTGGGACTGGTGAAGTGCTACCTGCACTGTTATAAACAGCCGCCCCACTCCCCCATCAGAATTCTAATGGTGTTGTAGCAGGAAATGAATACGAGGGAAGAGACAACTCTGGAGAGCGGCACGGTCATGCGAAGCCAGTTGTCTTTTAAACAGGCCGCTCTGACCCGCCTATCTACGATCATTCGATCTGGAGGGATGGTGTTGGTACATGGAGAGAGAGACTGATCAGCGTTTTCAACCACCATTGGAAGAATTGTAGGGACTGAGCCAGTCGCACGCGCTATCAGCTGTTCTAAACACCATTTAGACCTATGATGTGGGCGACTGGCGAGGCTATCAGCTGTTTTAAACACAACTAGATGGTATTGTGGCGGATCTGGCGAGGCTATCATGCCTGTTTTACAACCATTAGATGATTGTGGGGACTGGCGAGGCATCAGCTGTTAAACACCATTAGATGATGTGGAGGAACTGCGAGAGGCTATCTGGCTGTTCTTTAAACACATCAACCTTAGATGATGTGGGGAATGGCGAGTGCTCTTTCTGTTTTAAACACAACTTAGATGATTGTGGGGACTCATGGACGAGGGTCTGTTATCCAGCTGTTTCACACCACCACCAGTAGTGATGTGGCGCGGCTGTCGGCGAGCTATCAGCTGTTTAACAACAACTAGAGATGTGGGGACTGGCGGCTATCAAGCTGTTTTAAACACAACTAGATGATGTGGGGACTGGCGAGGCTATCAGCTGTTTTAAAAACCACAGATTGATGTGGGACTGGCGAGGCTATTATCTGTTTTAAACACAACTAGATGATGTGGGGACTGGCGATGGCTATCAGCGTTTTAAACACAAACTAGATGATGTGGACTGGCGAGGCTATCAGCTGTTTTAAACACAACTAGATGATGTGGGGCATGGCGAGGCTATCAGCTGTTTAAAACACCACTTAGATGATGTGGGACTGGCGAGGCTATCAGCTGTTTTAAACACCATTAGATGATGTGGGACTGGCGAGGCTATTAGCTGTTTTAAACACAACTAGATGATGTGGGGACTGGCGAGGCTATCAGCTGTTTTAAAACACACTTAGATGATGTGGGGACTGGCGAGGCTATCAGCTGTTTTAAACACCAATTAGATGATGGTGGGGACTGGCGAGGCTATTAGCTGTTTTTAACACAACTAGATGATGTGGGGACTGGCGAGGCTATCAGCTGTTTTAAAACCAACTAGATGATGTGGGACTGGGAGGTTATCGCTGACTGCTCGTCTTCTGTTCTCCACCATCCCCCAGATCATGGAGCACACGCCCTCCCCACTTCCTCCACAGAAGGGCTAAAAGAAGCTTCCAGACAGCGCTGACTGACCGCTCTGCTCCCCCCATGGCTAAACAACAACAGTCCAGCCGGGGGCCAGGGTCAGGGCCCATAGCCACAGCAGTCCATCCCAGCCTCTGGGCCAGGCCGGGCTGTAGTGGCCTCCTCCTCCACCCAGGCTGATGTGGTGGTTTCTACTGCAAGCTGTGCCTTAGTGAGCACCCCTCAGCAGCAACCAGCACGCTGCACACCTGTGACTGTGTCTTCTGCACCCCGGTAGGTAGACAACACGAACCTGCCATAACTTCTCTTCTCATATCTGATACTGGGCAGGGAAATGCCTGTATTTTCTATTCTTCCTCTATTTTAATTCAACAAGACTCAGCTTTCAAACAACAGGACATATCTATCTGCCGAATCAAAAATGTATATTTAATCACAGCTTTCCTGAAAGCATTTAGTTTCTCTTTCACTTTTATCTCTGGCAGGCAGTACTCTAGCTGACCTTCTATTGATTGGTGTTCAGTCAGCCTGTATCCATCCGCACTGAGGTGGAGGTGATGTGCCTTGGATAGTGAGATATCCTGGCGTGGGGTTGGTTGGCTGGCAGGTGCTAATCTCTGCCTGGCTGCTGGCGTCGCTCGGAGCAGCAGTCTGAGTTGCTAGGACAAGGTCAAACATAGGGTATATCCCTATGGGCCTGGAAAGTAGTGCACTATATAGGGAATACGATGCCATTTGGAACACAGCCATAGAGAGATACTGTCAACACAACACTGGTTACCACTTACCAGTACTATGCACTGATTGACAATAAACCCCATGCCTTCTGCATTCTGCTGTTGCTACAGTAGCTGGGTGAGGCTTGGCGTGACTCTTCTGACAAACAAAACAGCAGATTTTTGCATGAACAGACTCGCAGGACTGCATTGTTTGGCTGCTTTGTCTTTAGCATTCAATTGTTTGTTAGAGACGAGTCTAGTTCAAGTGCAAGTTACTGTATATCTCAGATACTGTCAACATCAACATCAATCCAGGGCCACGTTTAGTTGGTGAACGTTGTGGAACGTTGTAGATAAAAATGTAATGATCAGAGCTGACGTGATTCCTTACTCTACATGGCTACAGAGAGGCATGTTTCTGAACATTTCACAATGTTGTGCGTTGCTGAACATGGCCCTGCTCTCTGGTTCTGTCCATAGACATACATATTATTCACATCTGTGTTTACGTCATTGGTTGTCTGTCCCCTCAGTGTCTACAGCAGTATGTTCAGCTGGCCATCCGGGAGGGTGGGGGCAGCCCGGTCACATGTCCAGACATGGCTTGTCAGAGGACAGGAGTCCTACTCCACTCAGAGGTACTACTGGATGTTATACTGTGTCTGCGACTCAAATGACACCCTATTCCCTTTATAGTGCACTACTTTTGACCAGGGCACATAGGGAATTATATAGGGAATAGGGTGCCATTTTGGACACATTCAAATAACCACTGGTACACATCAATGTTTAGACCATTTGACTATTACACTGCTACATTGCTATTACACTCATATGTATTTGCCTGTTACCACTAGTAGGGTTGGGTACCGTTGGGTAAGATGAATTTGCCAAACCTTTCTACATCTTACATCATGCCACCACACCTTGAACTTGCAAATGTCATTGTCAGGTGTAAATGGTAAATACTCTACAGCACAAGCCAATGTAGTGTTGCGATCAGGTCAGGGAGTTTGGTAATCAACCGATCTTCTCTTGAAATGATTATCCCTGGTTAAATTCTGCATTTCCGTTGGAATGCAATACATTTAATTTCTGTGGAATGCATTACATTAAAGCCTGGTCTCAGATCTGTTTGTGACAATGACCATAGAAGTTGGCAATACAGCATAAACTGATCTGGGACCAGGCTGGTCCTCCTTTGATTTTAAGACATAATCACAGACGTGATCCATTCTGTTATTTTTTTGTGTTGTTTTGCAGATAGCCTGTTTTGCCCCTGCGGATCAGGTTGAGCTGTACCAGCGACTGGAGTTTGAACAAGGTACGGTACCGTTCATTAGCATTAGCATGCTGGTGAAGTGACTGGTGACGGCTGTCACGGCAACCAGGCTATTTCAGGTCTGGGCCATCTGGTGGCAGTGAGCTGAGCTGATCTGAGCCTGCCTCTAGTATCGACATGCCTGGCATATTGTGGGGTTACTGTACCGAGAGAGACTCCCTCTAGTCCTTATCTTGACTCCCTCCCACCCACCCTGTCCCAGTCCAGCTGAAAGGTTCTTGTAACTTTAGTAGCTACTAGACGGTTCGTCAAGCTACCAGATTAGCATAAGGCGATTTATAAATAGCAGTTGAATAATTACTGGAAATTATGAAGCTGTTATTGTTCTGTCTGTCTGCAGTTTTTGTTGGTGAAGAAATATGGTTTGTTGTTGTTGGCTTTAGTTTAGAGACAAAAGTCATTTCTGAGAGCGTGAAGAGAAGAAAACAGTGTAGAAAAAGTCCCAGCTGGTTTGACATTTATAAATTGTAATCTGAGGTTGGTTGGATTGCCTTGAGGCAACAACACACTGAAACGAATATTAGTCACCGTTCAGTCATAAATCAAATACCTTAAAAAATTGGATCTAGGAAAAGTCGAACAAAGTGCACAAAATATGTTATTATGGTGCTCCTCTGATAAGGACAACATGTTCCTTTGTTACGAAAGCAGTTATAAACCCCACTGAAATCCCTGCCCTGGCACATCTAGGATAAGCAGGCCTACAGTGCCTTCAGAAAGTATTCACACCCCTTGACTTTTTACAAGGTGGGATTAAAATGGATTTAATTGTCATTTTTTTGTCAACGATCTACACAAAATACTCTGTAATGTCAAAGTGGAAGAATTGTAACATTTGTAAAAAAAAAAAAAAAAAATGTCATAAAAGAGACTAATATATCCTGATTACATAAGTATTTAACCCCCTGAGTCAATACATGTTAGAGTAACCTTTGGCAGCGATTATACCTGTGAGACTTTCTGGGTAAGTCTCTAAGAGATTTGCACACCTGGATTGTACAATATTTGCACATTATTCTTTTAATAATTCTTCAAGCTCTGTCAAGTTGGTTGTTGATCATTGCTCGACAGCCATTTTCAAGTCGTGCCATAGATTGTCATGCCGATTTAAGTCAAAACTGTAAATAGGCCATTCAGGAACATCCAATGTTGTGTATATTTGTATATTTGGCCTGTTTTTGGTTATTGTTCTGCTGAAAGATGAATTTGTCTCCCAGTGTCTGTTGGAAAGGAGACTGAACCAGGTTTTCCTCTAAAATGTTCATGTGCTTTTTTTTTTTACCCATTCACTGCTCGACAGGGATCTTACAAATAATTGTATGTGTAGGGTACAGAAATAAGGTAGTCATTCAAAAATGATGATGCAGCTCTATTCCGTTGAATTTTATCCTAAAAAACTCCCTAGTCCTTGCCGAGGACAAGCATACCCATAACATGATGCAGCCACCACCATGCTTGAAAATATGAAGAGTGGTATTCAGTGATGTGTTGTGTTGGATTTGACCTTAATGCTTTGTATTTAGGACATAAAGTTAATTTCTTTGCCACATTTAGTGCCTAATTGGGAACAGGATGCATGTATTGGAATATTTATATTCTGTACAGGCTACAATGTTGTTGATCCATCTTCAGTTTTCTCCTATCACAGCCATTAAACTGTAACTGTTTTAAAGTCGCCATAGTCCTCATGGTGAAATACCTGAGCGGTTTCCTTCCTCTCCAGCAACTGAGTTAGGAAGGTGCCTGTATCTTTGTAGATCTGGGTGTATTGATACACCAAGTGTAATATTCAATGTCATATATATATATATTTTTTACCCATTTTTTACCCATTTTTTACCCATTTTTTTTACCCATTTTTTACCCATCAAATGGGTTGAATACTTATTGACGCAAGACATTTCAGCTTTTAATTTTTAATTTTAATTTGTACAAACTTAAAAAATATATAATTATACTTTGGCGTGTGGAGGCCAGTGACACAAAATCTCAATTTAACTAATTTTAAATGCAGGCAGTAACACAACAAAATGTAGAAAAAGTCAAGAGGTGTGAATACTTTCTGAAGGCACCCGTATCTAGGATCGTCTACCCTCTATATCTAATACCTTGCTTTGGGTATCATTCTATAGACATACATACAGGTAACTGTCAAAATCAAATAAAGCGTCTAAATAGGACGTTGGGCCACCACGAGCTGCCAGAACATGGCATAGATTCTACAAGTGTCTTTAACTATTGGAGGGATGTGACACCATTCTTCCACGAGAAATTCCATCATTTTGTGTTTTGTTGATGGTAGAGGAAAACGCGGTCTCTGGCGCCAGAATCTCCCATAAGTGTTCAATTGGGTTGAGATCTGGTAACTGAGACACACACACACACAACACACACACACACAGACACACACACACACATACACACAAACCCCCAATGCTCATTTGAGACCCCTCTTTCAAAGTCACTGAGATCTCTTTGAGCCATGGTAGCCAAAATAATGGTGAACTGGGCATGATGGAATGTTAAGTGCTTCATTAACTCAGGAACCACACCTGTGTGGAAGCACCTGCTTTCAATATACTTTATATCCCTCATTTACTAGTGTTTCCTTTATTTTGGCAGTTACCTGTATATGTACATACATATGTGTTTATGTACATCATTGGTTTGTTATGTTTCAGGGGTGCAGCTGGACCCTAGTAGAGCATGGTGCCCGGTGCTGGAGTGCCAGGCTGTCTGCAGCGTTGGGCCCAGCTCAGAGGGCCAGCCTACGTCCGTTCCCTGTCCAGCCTGCCACACCATCTTCTGCTCTGGCTGTAGAGGGCCCTGGCAGGACGGGCACGCCTGCTCCGAGCACCAGCCTATGACATCACAATCGCTGCCTCAGAGAGCAGGTCAGTCAGTCACAGTCAGGGCGCCTTGGTGGAAAAATATTGTCACTAAATAACTGATGAATGCTGATTGAAGCAGTAGTTGGCAAGTACTGTTGCTCGTCATTTTGGAAAATAAGTCAAATGAACAATTTGGTAAGAGTGTCTTGGCCTTTTGGACAAGCTAGCATACACCCAATGCCATTTTGGTGTGCCACAGCAGTGTGCTCAGTGTGTTCCTCAGTGTCCCTCTCTTTACAGTATCCCACCCTTCCACCCTTGCAATGTGTGTGTGGTGTGTGTGTGTGTGTGTGTGTGTGTGTGTGTGTGTGTGTGTGTGTGTGTGTGTTGTGTGTGTGTGTGTTGTGTGTGGTGTGTGTGTGTGTGATATATGTGTGTGTGTGTGGTATTGGAAGGTGTGGAGGAAAGCTTATGGAATGCCATTGTGTCCTGCCAAGGAGGGAGTAGGGGAGTCATTCAGTGAATCCATTTCCGTTGCTTTGGCAACGCGAAGTGCTCGGTACTTGAGAAATGTACTTGAATCGATGGATTTAATGTACGAAAGTATAACACATCAGACAAGACCAGAAAGTGTTCTAAAATCTTAGAATTGAGCCCCAAAGTATGAGAGAACAGAATGCCAGTTTGATGTTGTTGTGGGGGATTAACACTATTGGTCCATTTAGTAATACAATGCAGTTAATTCAATCGCTTCTTACCATGGTATTCAGTCAACTGGTTCCTTATGTTTCTTCTCCCCAAATAAATTAAGTTAACCGCCATTAACAATTAGTGCTAAATAAGATGACAGTCTGTGCTTCAGCCTTCCTGGTTTAACCCTGCTAACACCATATAATTATATTTACACATAATGTATAGACATTTTAACATTCTTAATTCTAATTCTGTCTGAACCCATCTCCCTCACCTCCCCACCACCTCTCCACCTCTCCCCAACTCCCCCCATCTCCACCCTCATCCACTGTCCCAGGGCCGGTCATGCAGTGACTCTGATCTGCCCATCAAGCAGTGCCCCATGTGTGGTGTGTACATCGAGAGGAACCAAGGCTGTGCCCAGATGCTGTGTAAGAGCTGCAAACACACCTTCTGCTGTACTGTCTGCAGACCTGGATGTAAGTCACATACAGTGATAAATGCTTCAATAAGTCTGAACCTCCATGTTGTATGTTAATGGTGATACTGTATTCCTCTATGTTAAGATGAAATATTTCTGAGGTACTATGAAACTGTTGTTATATGTTTAGGGTGATATATTTCTGAGGCACTATGATAGAGGGCCATGCAGGACATGCTGGCCACTCCCGAGCCTCCGTCATGTGGAACAGAACACAGGTGAGGTGACTCTTCTCATTTTACACTCCAGTAAACCAGGAAATCTGTGTTTTGCTATATCAAGTTTTTCTGTATGCCTGAATCAACAGTCATTGGCCTGACATTTTGTATTTGACATTCACATTATTGGCTCCTGCTAAACACCCTGTGTGTGTTTGTGTGTGTGTGTGTGTGAACCTCCTCTTGGCAGGTGGTGGGCATCCTGGTTGGCGTCAGTGTCATCGTGCTGGTGGCCTCTCCTCTCCTCCTGCTGGCTTCACCTGCATCCTGTGCTGCCTGTGCAAGCCCTGCCGAGGCAAAAAGAAGAGGAGGGAGAAAGAGCGTCACGCAGACAGACATACAGCCAGAACTCAGTCCCACCAAGTCATAAAGAGAGACTGCTCCTTCTTCTCACCACGGTCTGGGAATGGATCCATTTAGTCAGTTCAGGCACTGATTTTAATTCATGAATGGAAACATCTTCATTGAAAAGAATGGGGTATTTTTCGACTCATTGAATTTTAAATAATGTTATTGAATTGACAGAATTGAAAATGACTAGTACCCTGATTGCCACCATCTCACACACACATACAGTACAGGACCGCTGTCTACCACCCTCATGTGCCAAACGTCACCATGCCAAACCAGTCTTCTTACAGTAGGTGCACAAGTGCCTCCATCCTACAGTGCCTGGTATTTGTGGTGGTATTTGTTTTGCCTTCCATTATATTATGCAAAATATGTGTGTGTTGTTTATGAAAAGAACGACTGTAAGTAACATAAGTAACATAACGACTGTAAGTAACATCCTTAACCAATGCAAACATTGTTTCATAATGTGCTGTGGAAACTGCATTGTGCACTGTATTGGGTACTGGGGAGAAAATGTGTTCATCCCAAATGGCACCCTATGCCCTACATATATATACTACTTTTGACCAGTCCCTGGTCAAAGGTGTGCACTATAATGGAATAGGGTGCTATTTTGAATTAACCAATGATATAGGGCTTCAAAGGTGCACATAGAATATTTTTCTGCTGCTGACAGATTCCTCCTGGAATTCCAGACCAATTTCTGTTGGGTTCTATAACTACTACTACTACTATAATGTATGTAAATATGTATTTATGGAATAGTGTATATGGTGTCTGTTTGTTTTACTTTTTTCCGTTGATGTTTCTGCATCAGATATTTTGTAAAGATCCATTGTATTGAAATAACATCAGATATTGAACATGCCCTGGCTGCATAATATTATGTCTTACTTAAATGTTTGTTTGCACATTGTTATATAATCTTGTTTACCCTGATTTATAACATGACCTTTCGAGATTCACCCAGTCATAGTCCTGTTGTCTTTCATAATCTTGCTACTGAAGACTAGAACCATAGTAATGGGCCATAAAGAAGTCGTAACAATGTGAATGACTGCAATAATGTTGCAATGTATAGATTAGCCTATCAGATCCAAAGTCTACCACGGAATTTGGTAATGACAGTTAGCGTTGACCAAAGAAGACGGTAATAGAGCTGACTAGTTTGTGGGTTTTGAAAGGCGGTTTGATGCTGTCAAACGGGCCAAAAATTACTATTTTGACAAAAATCTTAAACGGTTAGTGTTCTGCTGGTTACCAGAGACACCTTGTGGTAGATGTGAAGATTGCGTTTTTTATTTCATTCAAGACGAAGTGGAACTTCAAGGGGAAAACTCAAAGATGATCTGAAGTTCTTAAAAGTATTTGACATGGCTATGGAAACAGAATTCTTTGCTGGTAATCATTCTTTGTCTCAATTATAGCACACTTCCTCAATATCGTTTTTTATATAGGCTTTAAGTCAGTGGCAATTGACCATGCAAACAAGAGCTGAGATTGGAAGTTTCATCGATTCACCAAACAATAACTGAAATTGTTTTCGTCGTGCATGGCAGTTAGATGCTTTATAAATGTGAAGTTTCTCCAATATTAGCAGGGAAACCCGATTTTCCAAGGCAATGTTTTATTTTTGCATGATTCTGCTTTTCACTCCGTTGTCAGTTTAGCCTATATTTCACTGATTTAGTAGCAGAAAGCATTTTTTTTTGTGTCCTTTAGGCTGCGTTTCATTAGATTTTTTAAGGCGGTTTGATCGCGGGGGAGGCACTAGTAATTTCAAGTGTATTAGTCTATAAATAAATCTCTTTGCTAAAATTCGTCATCTCTCCCATGTCTCATTCGACTAGTAGTTGTTCTGAAATGTTTATTGCTTGCCTACATTTTACTCCTATATTTTTATATAACACACACACATTAATTATTCATTTCGGTTGCCTATCCTGACGTGAAGTTTGTTTATATAAAGTATTTGACTCTGATGTGTGCTACAGAAAGTATTTGACTAGCCACAAAATTAAGGAATTTGAAGGGGGGAGGGTTTCGGCAAGGCCATTTTCTTGCCTGCCGAAATCCACATTTCAGAACAACTACTAGTCGAATAAGACATGGGAGAGATGACGAATTTTGGCAAAGAGATATATTTATAGACTAATACATTTGAAAAAAATAGCCAAACCGAAAACTGAGGCATTACTAGTGTCTCCCCGCGATCAAACCGCCATTAAAAAAAATAAATGAAACGCAGCCTAACGTGATCATTAACAGCTGCCTTGAAGGACACATAAAACATGCTTTCTGCTACTAAGCTCAGTGAAATGTAGGCTAACTGACAACGGAGTGAAGAGCAGAAATCTCAACTAGCAAGCAAGTCGCAGCAATGAAGAATTGAGTGTGTGCACGTTCACTCGAGGGGGGGATTTTAGTTCTGGGTTAACCGAGATTAATATATCACACAGGTATTCCGAAGATTCCATATGTACCCAACGCTGGAGCTCGAACGTCTTGTGTTTCCAACACTACAATGCAGAAGAAGTAGGTGTGGCAAACATGAAAGAAGAGCTGTGTGTGTCAGGTGTCATGGAAGTATCTGTTGTCTTCCTGTTGCACAGTGAGAGTCTACCTCCTTTACATACCTGAATGATCCCACCTGAGGGTTTCCCAGCAGGCTTCATAGTAACTGTTTACCTGTGCAGGTGCTGCTGGGCAGAAGTATGGAGGACTGGCTGAGATTCTCAGTCTGTTACTGGCACTCCTTCTGTGGGACTGGTAATGAATGTTCACTAACACACATTGATTGCTTCAGGTCACTCTCATTTATACTGTACATAGACTACAGAAACATTTGTACATTTAATTCAATAAATCACTGTCTCTTTCATCAAAAAAACAACCCTGATCTCTCATCATGGGTCTGTCAGCGTGATTCAGTGATGTATTTTGTTTTCCCTCCATTTTGACCCACCACCAGGTGCTGACCCTTTTGGGTTCCAGACACTACACAGACCCTGGAATGAGGGTGCTACCCCCATGGAATGTGCCAAGAAGAGACTCCATGCAGCCTTTGAGTTCTTCACCAAACTTGGTGTGAGTGAACTTCCACCCAAATACTGTACCTTTAATATTTTGTCTTTAAGAATGTACAGCTTAAAAAACAACAACATGTAAACCATATAGATTCATGTGTATGTTCTTTTCAGGTGAAGTACTACACCTTTCATGACAGGTATTGTCACATTGTTCCTATAGTATCAAATCAATCATCTTCTTGGTAGTCGGTAGAGACATAGATAGAGGCCATTTATGCCTTGAAGAACTTGCACCGTCCAAGATGCTTGTTCTAACTGTATACTAACTGATCTATGTTACCCTCCTATCCATCCTGTTGTATAGGGACATGTCCCCTGAAGGAAGCACTCTGGAGGCTGTCTCTTATACACATCTAGATGTGTATAAGAGACAGTTACCCTCCTATCCATCCTGTTGTATAGGGACATGTCCCCTGAAGGAAGCACTCTGGAGGAATCCAACAGAAACCTGGATGAGATGACAGACCTGGCCCTGCAGCTGCAGAATAGGAATGGGGTCAAGGTGCTGTGGGTCACCTGCAATCTGTTCGCTCACTCAAGGTCAGCTTTCCTCATCAACCTTAGTCATTTTTACACTCCAAAGGTTATTTTCACACTTCAAAGTGGAAGAGATGATAATCTGTTGTAGGCTGTATAGTAGAGGATATATGGTATATTATTAGCTATATGCATAATATGTATGTCTAATTGTCCAGATTTCATGATGAAGCCATCTCTTTGCCATTCGACTTGGAGCCTACATTTCTTTTAATTAATGTTGTATTTATTGCTAATACCATAGGTACATGAATGGAGCAGCAACCAACCCTGACTGCCATGTTTTGGCCTATGCTGGGGCCCAGGTGAAGAAAGGACTGGATGTAGCCAAGAAGCTGGGAGCAGAGAACTTTGGTGAGATGAGAGAAGAAATAATATCTCATAATTAACCACCATGACTTCACTGACYCTGTCTTTGCCACCACCTAATCTGGTGCATGTATTTTTGTCTCCTTGTGCAGTCTTCTGGGGTGGCAGGGAGGGTTTTTACTCGATACACAACACTGATGTTGGCGCTGAACTGAAACATATGGCAAACTTTTTCAAAATGGCTGTCAGTAAGTAGCTAGCACTGCTGTGTGTGTAATACATTGTTACCATAATACTGTACCAACTTTTAACTGTCACCTACCATTTTCAGATGATAACCTGATTGTGTTTTTGTATATCAGAGTACAAGGAGAAGATAGGGTTGAAGTGCCAGTTCCTCATTGAACCCAAGCCCAAAGAGCCATGCAAACATCAATACGACTATGGTAAGACTTTTAGGTGCATAACACAACATTAACATAATGTACACATTGTAAGGATCTACTATGTGGTTACTGTTGAACTATGGATGCCCTCAAGAGTCCGTTTCTGCATTACTAACCACATCTAACAATTAGATGCTAGAAAATGTCTGATGCCTTTAATTTCCATGTTACATCGCTTTGTACATGTTGCTGTTTCACCTTTTTATAGATGCAATGAGTGTCATAGGCTTCCTGAAGCATTATGAACTGGACAGCCATTTCAAGCTGAACATCGAACCCAACCACACCACTCTGGCTGGGCATTCCTATGAACACGACGTCATCATGGCCTCTGTGTAAGTCGCCATGTTGACTTTCACGTTTCCCAAACCGACCCCCTATCACCTGCTCTCTACCTTGATGGACTTGTGTAGGTCTGAAGAGATTGGATAGGTCGAATCAATATGTTAATGCTCCACCTTGTCCTCTGATAGGGTAGATGTAATCATAGGGGAGGTATAATTTTCACCATATTTCTTACACCTTTCAGAAGTACATAGGGGGTAGGGGCTAGTGGTATTTTTTGGACTGGGTAGTTGACGTCATTCCTGGTAATCTGGATGTTCCAGTCCAGTTAACCTAATAAGCCTGGTGTGTAGGTTTGGCATGCTGGGCTCTGTGGACTCCAACACGGGTTCTCCTGACCTGGGCTGGGACACAGACCAGTTCCCCATGGACATCAGGAATACCACCATGATAATGAAGGTGACATAGGAGATAATGTATGCACACACACACAATTACTAATAAAGTTATTTTATGATGATACCTATCAGATATCAGAACGTCAGCAGAAAGAACATAAGAACATGTATTGTTTTATCCTCCCCAGACTGTGATAGAGCAGGGTGGTCTGCAGCCGGGGGGTCTGAACTTCGATGCTAAGGTGCGTAGGGAGTCCACGGACCTGGAGGACCTGTTCATAGCCCACATTGGAGCCATGGACGCCTTCGCACGCGGCCTGAGGAACGCAGTCAGGATCATAGAGGAAGGAGTTATCACCAGCATGGTCAAAGTAATGAGGCATCATTTTCATTCGTTCACGTATTCACTTAATCACTGGGATGGTCAAGGTACTAAGACAATATATAAATTAATATATTCATTCATTCATGCACTTAACCTTATTTTACCAGGTATGTTGGCATTGCAAGAAAACAAAATGTACTATCTGTGCTAAAGAATGCGTATGTATTCGCTAGCTATGCTCAAGCTATATAAGGTTTCTCACACAACATCGCTGTCTTCTGACAGGAGCGCTACATGAGCTTCAGCCATGGGATTGGTCAGAAAGTAGAGGATGGCAGCACCTCATTGGAGGAGCTGGAGGTGAGGTCACTAGTGGAATAACAACATAGTACCGTCTCACAGACTCATGTGTTGTAACAACACTGTTGATTCAATGCTACCAAATCAGTATAATGTTAATGGCAGTTTTTGTTGTTATTCTCAGGACTTTGTCAAGCAAAATGGGGAGCCCAAAGTCACATCAGGCAAACAGGAGAAATATGAAACAGTCTTTAACCACTACCTTTGAAGACATGTGGCGAAGACTTGTTTGACCCATGAAACCCCTTGTCCTGAGTGGTATAGTGTCCATCCAGACCTTTCATAATAGTATGCTTAGAGAGTGATATAGTTTCCATATGACTAACTATTATTACAGTTATAGTATAAAGAATAATCAATTGGAGGAGTCTTGTGAAAGTGGACTATTTTAATGCACACTCCTGTAATGTTGACATATGATTAGATTGTGAGGCCATCAATGGTAAAGACCAGAAATATGAATTTAATTTAGTATAAATTACATGGCATTTCAAATACTGAATTAATTAAGGAATTAATTAATTGATCAGTTTTTCATACCGGAGTTGAATAAAAGAAGCAAACCCTATTGTGTCAGTGCTTTGCATTACTATTATAGTTATAAAAATAAATATATATAGTGTTGCTTCTTAGCTCTAATGTTAGAGTAACATTAAAAAGGTTGATGTCTTGGCAAAAAGACTTTCAAAAAAACATTATACAATATTTAATAAGGCTGCCCAACATAAATCAATCAATCAAAGTTATAAAGCCCTTTTTACATCAGCCAATGTCACAAAGTGCTGTACAGAAACCCAGCCTAAAACCCCAAACAGCAAGCAATGCAGATGTAGAAGCACAGTGGCTAGGAAAAACTCCCTAGAAAGGCCAGAACCTAGGAAGAAACCCAGAGACCATGGAACCAGGCTCTGAGGGGTGGCCAGTCCTCTTCTGGCTATGCCGGGTGGAGATTATAACAGAACATGGCCAAGATGTTCAAACGTTCATAGATGACCAGCAGGGTCAGATAATAATAAACACAGTGGTTGAGGAGGGTGCAACAGGAGTAAATGTCAGTTGGCTTTTCACAGCCGATCATTCAGAGTTAGAGACAGCAGGTGCGGTAGATTCTAAAACAGAAGAGAGAGAGAGAGAATTAGAGGGAGCATACTTAAATTCACACAGGACACTGGATGAGACAGGAGAAATACTCCTGATATAACAGACTGACCCTAGCCCCCCAACACCTAAACTATTGCAGCATAAAAACTGGAGGCTTAGCCTGGAGCTGTCGGGAGACACTGTGGCCCTGTCCGACGATACACCCGGATGCCCTCAGAAATAAAATACATGTTTGTATTGATACCCTCACAATCCTACGTATCTACATAATCACCCCAAGGCAAAATACCGGTATGTAACACAATCCATACGAGTGTGAACCGGTTTGGTAACTTCCTCCGTAGTGTAAAACTGTAGACCGATAGACACCTTTCCAGTATGCGACACACTGACAAGAAAGCCATCGCCATCTGCGCCCATTCAACATAGCCTACATTTACGTTTGTATTACTTCGAAACAAAATAACTTTTTTGGGTTCTCATAAGCTTACAATAATGTTTTGAATTCTTGCTTGAACAGTCGCTAAGATTATTTGTTTGTGATATTTGCAAAATAGCTATTTTGGATGCAGAAGTTGTTAGCTAGAATGCTAACGCTCATTGATATAGGCTGTAGCAAAAGCCATGTTACTGGTTGAAGGTGAAGGTTTTTTTAAGTATAATGCAGTTGATTTGCGATGATGACACAAGCATTATTATTAAGCAGGACATTCATACAAGGCTTAAAATCCAATTATAATCCAAAAGTAGTATGAAATGCACTTATAAGCAACATGTAAATATAGGCTCTTTCCCCTGTGTTCTATAAGAACTTCCCCTTGATCTGCCACCAACTTTCGCGTATCGCCCTCTTGAGGCAATGTTTGCAAACACAGAAACTGGTCCATAGACACCTTTCCAGTGACATCATATCATACTATCCTCTTTCAGCCAGCGCTCCAACCAGCAGCCGACGATTGGCCAATGGCCAGATAGCGTGAGCTCTGCTCACCGATGTGCTGTTACTGATTGGACGGTTCAGATACAGAGAGGGCGGGACACCAAACCTGCGAACCCGAAGTTCCTACCTATCTCATCATATAATATTTAGCATCCTCTGAAACCATCTGAAATGTCTGGTGGAATAATTGTAATGGTTTTGAATACTTTTCTTTTTGATTAACGGATATATTGTAAATATTACTAGGCCTACGATTTGCTAAAGCAACTGAAATAGGATGCTCAATAGTCTACGCCAGTAGATAGAATATTTGCTATTTTTATAATAACTGTTGAACTGTGATAAGATTTTATTGCGCACTTTATTCTATTCCATGATCTCGGCTACTTTTTGTTTTTGCAATTTAGTTTCAGGTTATAGGTTAGGAAACATTCTGAGCAGTGGTCATTTATTGGATGAGTTAGCCTATTCATTTCAAGTAGCCTAGTTTAATAATAGAATAAATATGTGGACTTTTCTTGGAATTGCAAGTTTCACCTACGTTTATAAGAAATGCGACGCAGTTTTGGAGTATGCTCACAAAGAGATAATCTTGGCGGCTGCAGTGTTCTTGGCAGTGGGGATGCTGCTATCCTATGTCAGGTACCAAGGACATACATGCAAGGTACCCCAAATTCTACAATTACCGCTCGAACTTTTATTATCCCTACCGGTCATCAATACATTTATACCGAAACCCTCAGCTGTCAGGCACAGGAGTGGAGAGAGCGCGTCAAAGAAGGTGAGTAATAATAACTGTACAATCTGTTGAAGAGCAAAAACAAAAAATAAACTAGAATATTGGCCTACTTCATTATACACTATACACAATAAAATAGTGTCCAATTATAGTCCAAAGACTTCTTTTTTTATTTTTTTACCTTCTATGGTAAAAAAAAAACTCCTTGCTTTCTCTCTAAACAGGGAGGTGGCAGGAAGAAAAGAGTGTGTTCCTCAGCCATGGAGAGCCCCCCAGCAGCAGGGGACTCTCCTGCATCTCAGGAGCCGGATGTGATCATAGTAGGGGCGGGAGTCCTGGGGTCGGCCATGGCTGCAGTGCTGGCCCGGGACGGCCGGAGGGTCACTGTGATAGAGAGGGACCTGAAGGAGCCTGACAGGATAGTGGGAGAGCTGCTGCAGCCTGGTGGATACAGGGCCCTGCGAGAACTGGGAATGGAGGGTGAGTGGTCTCTGCAGCATGAACTAGAGATCTTTTAGTGTGGGGTCTACGTGTAAAAAGGTGATAGCGTGGGGAAAACAACCAATGGGCTGACTCGCAACAAGCCCTTGTATTAAATGGGGGCTGTGCTCAACGAGCAAGGCTCACTGCAGGACCTATATAGGGCTTATAACCTATAATAAAGGCCCTATAAAGGCTTTAAAAGTTGTTTGTTTAAAATGGGACCAAACAAACTGTAGCAAAGACACCCAAGTCCCTATTTAATGTAAAGACATTCCTTCTTGCCATTAAAGACCTGAGTTAAATGAATAATGAAAAGTGTTTCATCACCCTTGCCTAACCCTGGGCTCTCCTCTCAGGTTCAGTGGAGGGGCTGGATGCCCACGTGGTGAACGGCTATGTGATTCATGACATCGAGAGCAGCACAGAGGTGGAGATCCCATATCCCCAGGCAGACAGCAGTATCCAGTGTGGCAGGGCCTTTCACCACGGACGCTTTATCATGGGCCTGCGCAGAGCCGCCCTCGCTGAGCCAAAGTAAGGCTGGGAGAGAACCTTCACTATACCTGTTGGACATGTCATTACTATCACTAAGGCCACACGTTTGTTCCTGACCACATGACTTGACCAGGATCAAATCCAGGGTTTAGTTCTTATAGGCTGATTATGTTTTTCCTGGTCTGGTCATGTGTTCAGAAGAACCTGTCTCTATTAATTCCATCACTATAACTACTGTTTCTTAATAACTGGTACTTTGCTCTCGCCTAGTGTTACGCTCATAGAAGGCACTGTGTCCAGCCTGGAGGAAGAGGATGGCTGTGTGACAGGAGTGCAGTACAGGGACAAGGAGACAGGAGACACAAAGGTCACCTCTAAGCTTGCGATGCAGCTTATACTCTGTTACTCTCCAGATAGCCTTTGCTGTGTAAAATAGCCCCATGCTGATACTTACAATTACACTTGATAGTATTTACACCTATTGATTAGCAGTTCACCAGGATCCATTGATAAGACAAGCAGTGTAACAGATGTGTTTTTAACTGTTGTAATTGTGTTAACCTGTCCCATAGGAGGTCCATGCAGCAGTAACTGTAGTAGCTGACGGCTGTTTCTCAAAGTTCAGGAAGAGCCTGGTAGCTGGGAAGGCCCAGACCTCCTCTCACTTTGTTGGATGTATCATGAAGGTTTGTTCAATTGAATGAATGAACGAGCGAATCAATGAATCGACCGACCGACCAACCAACTAACATATGCCATTTAGCAGACACTTTTTACCAACCAACCAAACAAACAATTAATAAAATGCAGTCAGACTAATGTATTTCCTTTCTGTTCTCTCCTGTCGTGGTCAGAACTCTCCCCAGTTCAAGCCCCACCATGCTGAGCTGGTCCTGGCCAACCCCAGCCCTGTCCTCATCTACCAGATCTCCTCCTCAGACACCAGGGTGCTGGTGGACATCAGAGGAGAGATGCCCAGGAACCTCACAGAGTACATGGCTGAGAAAATACACCCACAACTACCAGGTAAGGAATTTAGGGTATACAGTATAGAGATTTAAACAGCATAGCTTTCCCATGTGTTCAACGTCCTTTACATTGTATTTAACTAGGCAAGTCAGTTAAGAACAAATTCTTATTTACAATGACGGCCTAGGAACAGTCGGTTAACTGCCTTGTTCAGAGGCAGAACGACAGATTTTACCTTGTCAGCTCAGGGATTCGATCTTACAACCTTTCAGTTACTAGTCCAACGCTCTAACCACTAGGCTACGCTGCCGCATGGAGGGATGGAAGGATGGCCTCGGGCCTCGTGAGACTTAAGGGCAAACTAACCATATCCACCACCAATGTAAAGCACCCACATGAATATGTGCTTGAGAGCTTCAACACACGACGAGTAAATGACGGCATTATGGGTTGACATTCACTCTGTGTTGATTTTAATTCTTTATCCACCCATCTTTATGGTGATGAATGTGTGACCTCTGACCTGACTCTGTTGTCTCTTCTCTAGAACACCTAAAGGAGCCGTTCATGGTGGCTCTGCAGAATGACCGGCTGAGGTCTATGCCAGCAAGCTTCCTGCCTCCGTCCCCAGTCAACAAGCCAGGTAGGACACAAATACTGACCACAGTGTTGGGCTGTGTCCCAAAGGGCAAATAGAATAGGGTCCCATTTGGAATGCAACGTGGGAGAGTTCAATGCATGGTCGATAAACTATTTTATCTTTAGCTAAGTAGATTAAAAGCCTGACCAGATCAGATATTTTGCTGAAAAAGATGGTCCCTCTAGCAGTGTAAATGTGTAATGTTAGTGAGGTGTGGACTGGGGCTAACATGAGCCTTTGTCCTGTTCCAGGTGTGCTCCTGCTGGGTGACGCCTACAACATGAGACACCCTCTGACCGGAGGAGGGATGAGTGTGGCCCTCAACGACGTCCTGATCTGGAGGAGCCTGATGAAGAACATCCCTGACCTGTACGACAACACAGCCATGCTCCAGGTAAACTCACATCCCTAATCTCATCCCCCTTTCTTCTGATTATTACATTTCCATTACATTTTGGTCATCTTATCCAGAGTGACTTACAGTCAGTATTATGTTAATGATTGGATAGTGGGTATTACAGAGAAGGAATAGACAGTAGAGGGGTTCAGACAGAATAGCCGACCAGGGGGATATGTGGTCCGGAGTCAGCTTCCACCAGACCAGACTCCGCCACACACATTATCACTGTCTGAATGGCCTTGGTTGGAATGTGTATTGTTGTTTTGTGGAATGTGGGTCCATATTGCATTGCAATCACCTGCTACCACAGAACGTTAGGGAGTTTTTTATGTGCGGCACAGGGCATATTGTTTCTGTAATCCACAGTGTTGTAGTAGTCAAAGGAATAGTTACAGAGCAATGTTAGGATTTACTGCATAAGGCTGAAATGTAAAACATGTTATTTTTAATATTTTTCATAATAGGCAAAGAAAAAATTCCACTGGGAACGCAAGTCATCACATTCCTTTGTGGTGAATGTGTTGGCTCAAGCCCTGTACGAGTTGTTTGCTGCAACAGACAGTGAGTCTCCTTCTCTGTCCTTTTTACTATCCCCTGCCAACACATGATGGATAGAATAAGGTCATACGTGGTTATGCCAAATCTTTTGGTGCATTATAACATTATAATGCACTATACCTGTAGGCTGTAATTACATTGTTACCAATGTCTCCACTTCAATCGTTTGTTTTCTAACGGTCCAGTACTTCTTCTCAGTACATGTCCGTATACCGCAAATTACTGACACTAAACACTTAGCTAGGCCGATTATAGCAAACAGAGAGGGACATTTAGGAGATATTCAGCATAAATAATTTTTGCTGAACTAATTTTTACTGTTAAGCTGTGTATTTTACCAGCAGGGTACTACACTGAGATATACTGTATCATTTAGCATAATCTCCTTCATGGCTGACATGCATATTCATATGAGCTGTTTGGTGTTTGTATCTTTCAGATTCTCTCCACCAGCTGAGAAAGGCATGCTTCCTTTACTTCAAGCTGGGTGGGGAGTGCGTCAACGGTCCCATTGGTCTCCTCTCAGTGTGAGTCTCACTAATGTGTTCGACACACTTCAAAACTCTTACAGTTGATCCTTGACTGTGTATGTCAATGCAATATTCCCCATTCAAAAAATATCAAAAAATATATGTATGTAAAATATTCACCGTGTGTACAAAACAATAGGAACACCTTCCTAATATTGAGTTGCACCCCCTTTTGCCCTCAGAACAGCTTCAATTCGTTGGGGGTATGGAATTTACAAGGTGTTGAAAGCGTTCCACAGGGATGCTGGCCCATGTTGACTCCAATGCTTCCCACAGTTGTGTCAAGTTGACTAGATGTCCTTTGGGTGGTGGACAATTATTGATACACACGGGAAACTGTTGAATGTGAAAAACACAGCAGCGTTGCAGTTCTTGACGCACTCAAACTGGTGCGCCTGACACCTACTACCATACACGTTCAAAGGCACTTAAATATTTTGTTTTGCCCATTCACCCTTTGAATGTCACACATATACAATCCATATCTCAATCGTCTCAAGGCTTTAAAATTCGTATTTAACCTGTCTCCTCCCCTTCTTCTACACTGATTTGAAGTGGATTTAACAGGTGACATCAGTAAGGGATCATAGCTTTCACCTGGAATCACCTGGTCAGTCTATGTCATGGAAAGAGCAGGTGTTTCTAATGTTTTGTACACTCAGTGTATGTAAATGTATTGCACCTGTATTGACATTAGAGGACCACATTGGAAATAAGCCTTCAGCCCTTATTGTTTTTATCCTCAGTAATATGTTATGTATGTAACGTTGTCTCCGGCTTGGGCCGCCTACTACTGTTAATGATCAAATTCAATCAATCAATCAATTGTCTCTGGTTTTAATTAGCTCTCAATCCATTCTATTCCCAGGTTGACGCCCCATCCGATGACTCTGATTGGACACTTCTTTGCCGTGGCCTTGTACGCCATCTACTACAGCTTCAAGTCTGAGTCGTGGTTCACCAAACCCCGAGCCTTATTCACGAGTGGCGCTATCCTGTACCGCGCCTGTACCGTCATGTTTCCCCTCATCTACTCTGAGTTCAAGTACCTGGTGTACTGAGCAGTGATCTAATCTGAGCCCTAACCCAGTGGAACGCACACCAGCCTTAGACAACAGGGTCGTATTCATTAGTGCACAAACGTAGCAAGACATGTTGCAATGGAATACGAAGATGTTCAGGTTCACCCCTACCCTGTTTCTGCCTGTTTTCTTCCATTTAGTTTCTTGTGAATACATTTACTGAGCAGTGCCATCACTGACCCCTGGTGGAGAACACACACACCACCAGCCTTATGGTGACATGACATACAAATAGTACAGTGGCCTAAAGATACACTAAGAAAGTGTAGTTGTTAACTGTCAAGTCATTTTGGCTGTATGTATGATTTATATGAAACCACTTAGTTTTAGGCCAACAATTTATGCTTTTACTCGTTGGGTGTGGAGGCATGCCACTTTCTGTCCAATGATGTAATTTCTGGACAATGTTTCTGTCCATTTAGGCCAGGGATCCCTTTTGTCTGAAGCGCACCCCTAGAGGCAAAAGTTCTGTATAGCCTCTTTAATATTACACCACCCTATCATCACTATCAACAGGGATCTCATACAGGTCTCTAAAGTGACCATTATTCAGTACTGAAACCTTTGACCTTGATGTCTTTATCTCTGCTCAATGATAGGACGTCTTCTGAGGACGAGGTCTAAATTGACGGTGACAATTATTTAGTAATGCCTTGTATATTCAGGATTGACATCACAACCATGCATTTACGTAGTGTAACAGACAATGTGTAATAAGAGGTTTGCTTTAGCAACTCTTAATTGCAAATTTGACCAAATAACCAGCTGAATATACAGTAGGACTGATTACAGGTGTCTGTCTAACCACTTTGCTGCTAATTGAACATGAGGACAGAACATGTCCGTCCTGCTTGTAAACTACAGTCGTTGTGTTCTATCTTCTCTCCATGCCAATGACTTCTTTCAACCCGAAGCACTTACACAGTTGGTTCCCCCACATGAAGCTGAGTGTGAATGACGGTTTAAAAAACACAGTTGGCTGTTTGTCTACCCTTAATCCAAACGGTGTCCTTATTTTGTTCTGAAAAAGCATGTTCCTTGTGCATTTGCAATTATTTTAACTGTACATGTACAATCAAATGATTATGTATTAAACTGTTTGATTGGTTCAAGTCAGATCACCTGTCCTTAACTTTTGCCAAGTTACAGTTTTCCTGCCTTAAAAAATGGGTTTGCCTGTGTGCCTGGAGGAGGGGAGGGTTGCAACAGAAACAAATAGCACAGTGAAATGGGAGCTGATTCAGGACCTGAGATAGTTGAATGTAGCCCAGCCACAAAACAAGTCCCTGACCAATGGTCCACTGCCCCATCCATCTCTTCAGCATTTAGGGAGGAATTCATGACAGAATTTTGCACTGTGTTGGTGAGAATATTTACTTGTAATTGTATTTGGTTTAATTTCTTGTTTAATAAATGAGCCATTATGGAGTTAAATATCTTCCTTTGGAGACTGATGTTTTATCTTTTATCTTTACCTACTTTTTAAAATTAAACTAGATTAATGTTACTGAGGTGATGACCAATAGTCCTGAAAAGCACTAATACAAATGTCCACTAGGTGGCACTCAATATACAATCAAAAAGTTCGAGCAAATGCTGGAAGGAGGGGATTGAAAGCAATACAAACTCAGACAAGTCCCAGGTTACAACAATTTTATTATTTCTTAATTTATACATCAATAATAGATTGTGTTCCTGTAAAATAATTAGGAGGACTTATCCATGTTATTCTGTGACTCCACAGACACAAATACTGGTGTGGAAGACCAGAAATGGGAAGGAAAGCTGCTGTGAAGTTTAATTGTACATATTTTCTCTTAGTCCACAGTCTTAACAGTCAGTCTATCAACTAATGAAGACTCACCACTGAGCAGAACTTGAGGAGAGTTCAATTCTTCTTCGACTTTCAGCCTCCTCACTCCCGGACAACAACACTGCCCTTTAGTTACACAGAGCATTAGTTTAGCTTTACCCTTAATATTATAGCAGCAAGCTTTCTACTAACAGTTAACATGTTTATGATTCTAAACAAAAAGTACTGTACAGCT
>NW_019945314.1:48106-56346 GCF_002910315.2 Salvelinus sp. IW2-2015
CCACACACACACACACACACACACCACACACACATACAAAGGGCTCTTACACAGCTTTTAATTGACGTTTTGTGCAAACATTGTATTTTGAGAGAGAGAGAAAATATAGGACAGATTGAGTTGTAGTCACCGTATGAAGTGGTCACATTGAAGTGTATGATTGTTTAGGGGACATCTAATTCTGAAATATTTAATTACATGAGCCATCTGTTTTTACCGACGAAGGTTAAATCAGTAAAGCCACGTGTAAAATGCAAATGCTTTACGTCTCATTCAATGGCCCCCCTGTTCTCTGAACAGAGTCCGGTGACTCCGGTCGAAAGTAGAGAACGATTTAGGCTACAGGGAGGGATTTGGAACGGAGCGGCATCTCAAGGCCGAGGGCAGCATTAGAACCTGGGGATGGCGCGTCATTACATCACCATGGTTATCATATTTAAATCACTCTCATGTTTACTAATTTAGCCAATAGGAAGGCCACTGTAATAATGTGTAGCCTGCAACATGTGCACAATCCGCAATGATGTGCCCCAACACCTGTGATTTAGTACAGAATTATTTTTTACCTTTATTTAACTAGGCAAGTCAGTTAAGAACAAATTCTTATTTCCAATGACGGCCAAGGAACAGTGAGTTACCTGCCTTGTTCAGGGGCAGAATGAAAGATTTTCACCTTGTCAGCTCAGGGATTTGATCTTGCAACCTTTCAGTTACTAGTCCAACGCTCTAACCACTAGGCTGCCTGCCACCCCAATATATAGGCTAAGCTGCCTCATATACAGTATATATATATATATGGCTATATACCATATATATATACTGTATATAGCCATAGGTGTTAGTCTCTCTAGAAGCTGATCCGTTATCAGAATTAAACATTACTAGTCCAACGCTCTAACCACTAGGCTAGCTGCCATTCCAATGATAGGCTAAGCTGCCTCATATATATATATGGCTATAGGTGTTAGTCTCTCTAGAATCTGATCCGTTATCAGAATTAAACATAGCTGTAATGTTAAGGTCAGAATGTGATTTAGAGAAAGCTGATCCCAGAGCAGCGTTTCTTTCTGTCGATACGCTCTCAATATGGACACATGGTCTAACGATGCTCCAACACACCCGGCCAACGGTCTCTCTACACCAATCACATGCTACGTCTGCCTCTACACGGTCTCTCTACACCAATCACATGCTACGTCTGCCTCTACACGGTCTCTCTACACCAATAACATGCTACGTCTGCCTCTACACGGTGTCTGGGGGAATCACATGCTACGTCTGCCTCTATTGGACTAATATATATTGGTCTGTAAGTGACTGTAGTGAGACATTATAGTGGTCTAGTATGGACTGTAATGACTGTAGTGGTCTGTTAATGGACTGTATTGGACCTGTAGTGGACGATTTATATGGCTGTAAGTGGACGTAGTGACCTGTAGTGACTATTTTATAGCCGGTACGTAGTGGACTTATTGGACTCGTACGTGACCTATTAGGACGAGGTCGGTAGTTGGACTTAGTGACTGTAGACTGGACTGTACGTAGGGACTATTATATTGGTCTGTGTGGACACATGATATAGTGGTAACATTGTAAATGGTTGCTAGTGGACTGTAGTGGTCTATAGATGTCTGTAAGGGTATCGTAGATGGACTAATTATAGTGGCATATAGTGCGACTGATAGATGGACTGTAGTGGACTATTATAGTTGTCTGTATGGCATCTATAGGTGTCTGTAGTGGACTATGTATAGTGTCATTGTATGTCTGTAGTGACAATTATAGTGGACTGAGTGTCTGTAAGTGGACTGTGAGTATCTTAGTAGGTCTGTAGTGGTCTGAGTGGCTTCTTCTAATGGACTGTAGTGGTCTGTAGTGGTCGTAGTGGACTATATATATGTCTATAATGTCTGTAGTGACTGGTAGTGACTATTATAGTGGGTCTGTACGTGTCTGTAGTGGAACTGTTTAGTGTATATGAATGTCTGTAATTGCTCTTGTAATTGGTCTGTATGGTTCTGTACATTGGTCTGTGGTTGTCTGTGGTAGCGATATGGAATTGGTCCTGTGGTGCGTCTGTAATTTGTCTGTGGTGTCTGTAGTGGTGTTCAGTGGACTGTAGTGTGTGAAGATGACGTGTAGATGTCCTGATAGTGTCTGTGATGGTCTGTATAACACTGTAGTGACTGTAATTTAGTCTGTTAATGGGCCTGTAGTCGGACGATTTGCGTATTATTGAAGTGAAATCTGAAGTTGGTCTGTAAGTGTCTGTAATATTGACTTTAGTGTGTCATGTATGGGTCTGCAAGTGGTCTGTAGTGGTTCTATAGATTGGATCTGATTAATTGGTCTGTAGTGCAACTTAATTGGTCTGTAGGTCTAAAGTTACTATTCTAGTGCATCGTGTAGTACACCTTGTTATGGTCTGTGTTTGTCTGTAATTGTCTGTTTGGTCTTAATTGCTAAGTGGTCTTACTTGGTCTAGTGTTCTGTGATGTTGTAATTGTACTTTATATAGTGTGTAATGATAGTGGATCTGTATGGTCTGAGTTGGTAGGTAGCAGAAAGAAAATAACAGGCTTTTCATTCAACAGTGCCTGCTGCCTGTAGTATATCATAGAGACAGCGTAGAGGTATATCATAGAGACAGCTAAGTATTGATCATAGAGAAGCTAGAGGCTATATCATAGAGACAGCTAGAGTATAATCATAGAACGAGCTAGAGGTATAATCATAGAGAGGCTAGAGGTATATCATAGAGACGGCTGGAATATCATAGAGAAGGCTAGATGGTATATCATAGAGACGGCTAGAGGGATATCTAGAGACGGCGAGACTAGGCTATATCATAGAGACGGCTAGAGGGTATTCAATAGAAACCGCATAGATGGTATATCATAGAACAGCTAGAGGATATATCCATAGCAGACGGCTAGAGTATATCATAAAGACAGCTAAGGTAATCATAGAGACAGCTAGAGGTATATCATAGAACAGCTGGTAATATACATAGGAGACAGCAATAGAGGATATTAATCATTAAGAGACAGCTAGAGTATTATCATAAGAGACAGCATAGAGGTATATATAAAGAGACAGCTATAGGTATATCATAGAGACAGTAGAGGTATATCATAAGAGAGACAGCTAGAGTATATCATAGAACAGCTAGAGTATAAGTCATAGAGACACTAGAGGTAATATCATAGAGACAGCTAGAGTATTCAAATAGAAGGAGCAGCTAAGACGGTATATCATAGAGGACAGCTAGAGGATATCATAGAGTACAAGTAGAGTATATCAATAGAGACAGCTAGAGGTATATCATAAGACAGCTAGAGGTATTATCATAGAGACAGCTAGAGAAGATATCATATAGAACAGCTAGAGTATATCATAGGAGACAGCATAGAGCGTATATCATAGAGACAGCTAGAGGTATATCATTAGAGACAAGCTAGAGGTTACTTCATAAGAGACAACATAGAGGTTATCATAGAGGACAGCTAAGAATATGTTCATTAAAGACACTAGAGTATCATCATAGAGGACGAGCTAGAGTAGGTCATAGAGACAGCTAGAGGTATATCATAGAGACAGCTAGGAGATATATCAGAGAGACAGTCTAGAGCCGGCAGGGGCCCACATGACTCCGTCAGAGAACTGCTGTCTATCAGGGACAGTCATACCGGGGCGAAGTGTACCAAATTGCTCACCCTATTCCCTACGCCATGCTCTATGTTTCACCAGAATCCCCTAGATTCTGGTGGAAGAAGTGCCCTTATGCAGGGAATAGAGAGGTGCACATGTAATAGGACTGTTTATGACTTTGGCGGGGGGGGAGGGGGTTGCTCTGTTGTTAGAGACATTCAGCGTTTCCTATTTATTTACTTTATTGTTGTGAAAATGATATAGCAGCAGGAATAAGAAGAGTGTTTCATAAAACACCATGGCGGATTACAACTGAGTGGTGACAACAATGGACATATTGAGGCTTGTAATCGTGCTGACCTGCATCACAGACAGATTTCATATCCAGAAACAAACAGATCTCTTTTCTATGATGACTGATGAAGTCAATTCATGAATCAGTGATTTGATGTTACAATCTTTGGAAACGCCCCATGACATCCAATGCAATAACAGACCATTAAAAGACTAGAAGAAGACATTCACCTACTAAACTACACCTATGAGACTATGCAGACAGACGTACTATGGAAACGGACTCAAAACACATTAATAGAACAGGACTGAAAGACAGGACTAGAAGATTATTCATAGAATCAGACTACGAGAACATCTAAACAGGACTAGGGAAGACATTATCTGGAACAGGGACTAGAAGACCAGGACTAGAAGATAATCTAGAACAGGGACTAGGAAGGACAGTCAAAACAGGACGTAAGAAAGACATTCTAGAACAGGGACTAAGCAGACATGTCGAGAACAGGACTAGCAGACATTCTAGAACAGGACTGAAGAATAATCCTGTAGACAGGCACTAGAAAGACATTCTGGAACAAGGACTAGAAGACAGGGCTAGAAGGACATTCTAAAACAGGACTAGAGACATCCTCTAACAGGGACTAGAAGACATATCTGGAACAGAGGGACTAGACAATAACAGAGACTAGAAGACATTGGAGACAAGGGTACCGATAGAAAGCGGACTAGGAAGACATCCTAACAACAGGACTAGGAAGAACAGGGGAACATAAGAACAGGACTAGAAGACAGGGACTAGGAAGACAGGGACTTAAAATACATTCTGGAACAGGAACTAGAAAAGCAGGGACTAGAAGACGGATTCTGGAACAGGACTTAGAAGACAAGGACTAGAAGAATAATCTAGAACAGGACTAGAAGGACATTCTAAAACAGGACTAGAAGAACATCTAGAACAGGGGCTGAGAAGACATTCTGGGAACAGGGACTAGAATATGGACTAGAAGACATGCTAGAACAGGACTAGAAGACATCCAGAGAACAAACTAGAAGACAGGACGAAAACAGGACTAAGAGACAGGACTAGAAGACATGTCTGGAACAGGAGCTGAAATATCTATAACAGGACTAGAGACAGGGACTAGAAGATAGATCTAGAAAACATTATAGAATCAGAGGACGAAGAAGGACATTCTGTAGAACAGGGACTAGAAGAACCATTATTAGAACAGGGACCTAGAAGACAGGGCTAGAACAGGGACATAGAAAGGACATTCCGTAGAGACAGGGACTAGAAGATATTCTAGAACAGGACTGAAGCGAAGACATTTCTAAACAGGACTAAAAGATCATTCTAAGAAACAGCGACTAGAGACATGCTAGAACAGGGACTAGAAGACATACGTAGAACAGGGATGGAAGCATTATCTCTAGACAGGAGCGAAGACCATTTCTAGGGACAGGGACTGGAAGACATTTTAGAACAGGGACTGGAGACATCTCGTAGAAGCAGGGACTGGAAGACAGTCCTAGAACACAGGGCTGGAAACATTCTAGAACAGGGACTGAAGACATTCTAGAACAGAGACTGGAACCATTCTAGTACACAGGCGAACTAGAAGGAAGACGTCTAGCAGACAGGGGACTACGAAGACATTCATTAGAACAGGGACTTAGAAGACATTCTCCAGAACCAGGACTTGAAGACATTCCGTACGAACAGGGACTTTGAAGACATTCTACGGAACAGGGACTAGAAGACACCTAGAACAGGGACTAGAAGAGCATTGCTAGGAACCAGGGACTAAAGACATTCTGAAACAGGCACTTAGAAGAGCTGTGGAATTATCTCCACTTGAGTATATGAACGTCGCCTGTTGACCCGCCGTCAGGCCCCGATTTCGAACATCCACTTCAGCAGAGATATGTTTACTACAGGGAGATGTGCATATAAGTGGGAGACCACTGAGAAAAGAGGATGATAGGGGACAGAGACGGATATGATAGGTGACAGGAGGAGGTATGATAGGAGACGGAGGAGGTATGATAGGGGACAGAGGAGTATGATAGGGGACAAGACGAGGTATAGATAGCAGGACAGAGGATAATGATAGGAGACAGAGGAGGTATGTAGGGGACAGAGGAGGTATGATATGAGACAGAAGCATGATAGGGGAACAGAGGAAGGTATGAATAGGGACAGAGGAGGTGTGAATAGAGGACTAGAGAGTATGATAGGGGACAGAGGAGAGTGAGAGAGGAGTATGCATAGGAGACAGAGGAGTGTATGACAGGAGACCAAGGGTGGTATGAAAGAGCGGCAAGATGTCTGATAGGAGAGCAGCAGGAGTTATGAAAAGAGACAGAGGAGGTATGATAAGGGGACAGAGGAGGTATGAAAGGAGACAGAGAGTATCGATAGGAGACAGAGGAGTATGAAAGAAGCCAGAGGAGGTGCTGATAGGAGACAGAGGAGGTATGAAAGGAGAAGAGGAGGTATAGATTTAGGAGAACAGAGGGAGCAGGGGGGCCGAGAGAAATAGGGCACCAACAATCAATCTCTGGCCCGAGATTGCTACCAATGCCGTCCTTCTGGATCATTTCACCAATGATTTAATACCTCCTGTGAATGTGTTGTAAGTGTGCGTACGTTACGTGTGTGTGGGTGTGTGTGTGAGCCAACACAACAAGGGCCTTTCAACTCTCTCTTTAAGAAATACATTTAGCCCGCTGGAGTTCTGGTCCCAGCATATGTCCGCTCCCAACACATCTGATATTTAATCTCTCTGTATTTCCTTTTGTGTTGGGACTTCACAACGTTAAATGCTGTCGTTTGTCAAGGGTAAAGTGAGAGTGCTGGACTGCAGTGTATATGGAAGTGGTTTAACTAAGTCAAGGCCTGAACGTTTCTCTGGCAACACTCCCTGAATTCACTGGGGCTCCGGCCGAAGCCTGCGCCAGCGTCTAAAGACTCATACTCAGTGCTAGAAAGCGTCACTACAAGACCCTGTAGATTCTAGCCATGTATCGCAACAGGCCGTGATTGGGGAGCACACCATAGCGAATGGCACACAAATTGGCCGCTGACGTCAGTCCGGGTTAGGGTTTGGACCGGGAGGTAGCCGTCATTGTAAAATAAGAATTGTTCTGCACCCCTATTCCCTAGACACTCACTTTGACCAGGTCCCTGCACCGCTAAGTCCCTAGTGCCACTTACTTTTGGAACCAGGACCTGCACCCTATTCCCAAGTTGCACTACTATTTGACCAGGGACCCTGGCACCCTATGCCCCTAGTGCACTGACTTTTACCAGAAACCCTGGCACCCATATTCCCTAGTTCACCAACCTTATTGACCAGAAACCCTGGCAGCCCTATTCCCTAGGACACTGACTTTTGACCAGAAAACCCTGCATCGTCACCATATTCCTAGTGCACTTACTTATTACCAGAAAACCCTGGCACCACTATTCACCTACTACCTATACTTTTGGACCAGGGACCCTGCACCCTATTTCCTAGTGCACACTTTTGACCAGAAACCCTGGCACCTATTTATTCCTAGTGCACTTACTTTTGCTGCAGACGTTAGAGCATGTGATTCCCCAGACACCGTTAGAGGAGGACGTAGATGTGATTCCCCAAGACACCTTAGAGGCAGACGTAGCATGTGATTTCGCCCAGACCACCATTTAGAGGCAGACGTAGCAGTGATTCCCCAGACACCGTTTAAGGCACGACGTAGCATGTGATTCCCCCAGACACCGTTAGAGGCAGACGTAGCATGTGATTCCCCCAGACACCGTTTAGAGACAACGTACGCATTGTATTCCCCCAGCCCCGTTAGAGTGAAACGTAGCATTGAATTCCCCCAGCACGTGTAGAGGCCAGACGTAGCATGTGATTCCCCCAGACACCGTCTGAAGGCAGACGTAGCATGTGATTTCCCCCAGACACCGTAGAGGCATGACGTAGCATGTGATTCCCCAGACCACCGGTAGAGGCAACGACAGTATCCCAGCACTTAGAGTAGCAGTTGATCCCAACCGTGTAGAGACGACAGCAACACCGTGTAGAGGCAGACGTAGCATGTGATTCCCGCCCAGGACACGGTGTAGAGGCAACGTAGCATTGATCCCAGAGTTGCAACACTTGTAAGAGGACCGTGAGACCAGACGTCTTGAAGCTGTAACAGAGGCTGTGTAGACGGTAGCAGACGTAGCATGTGATTCCCCCAGACACCGTGTAGAGCAGATCGTTAGCATGGATTCCCCCAGGACAACCGTTGTAGAG